>NW_021834350.1:20000-51501 GCF_006345805.1 Octopus sinensis
TTGAAAAAAAGAAAAAAAGAAAAAGAAAAAAATTGACAGAATTTTATGTTTATTACTTAATCGTGATACCAAACCAAAATAGATTTATACATCTTGCATCGAAGCTTTACTGAAAATTTTCAACATGTACTCCGTCTGGTCTATATTTAAGCGATGGAGAATTATTTACATTATTTACATTTGACGGGCACATGGCGTAGTGGTTAAGAGCTGCTAACCCCAAGATTCCGAGTTCGATTCCAGGCAGTGACCTGAATAATAATAATAATAATAATAATAATAATAATAATAATAATAATAATAATAATAATAATGATAATAATAATAATAATATGATGATGATGATAATAATGATAATAATAATAATAATAATAATAATAATAATAAAATAATAATATAATAATAATAATGATAATAATAATAATAATAATAATGATGATGATGATAATAATGATAATAATAATAATAATAATAATAATAATAATAATATAATAATATACAAAATATACACAATAATATGCAATAATAATAATAATATACAAAAGATCAGACAAAAAAGGTGTGTTTATTAATTGACATGAGTATTCCTTGCGATCACAACATAGCGGCGAAAGAATTTGACAAGATCTGTAAATATAAAGACTTGCTAATAGAAACTGAAAAAAATGTGGCACCTCAAGGCGACTACATTACCAGTGATTGTAGGATCTCTAGGATAAAAAAAAAAGGTACTGAAACCTATTTCTTTATTAGCCACAAGGGGCTAAACACAGAGGGGACAAACAAGGACAGACATAGGTATTAAGTCGATTACATCGACCCCAGTGCGTAACTGGTACTTAATTTATCGACCCCGAAGGGATGAAAGGCAAAGTCGACCTCGGCGGAATTTGAACTCACAACGTAACGCAGACGAAATACTGCTAAGCATTTCGTTCGGTGTGCTAACGTTTCTGCCAGCTCGCCGCCTCGGGCATCCATCTGCTATATTCGACCATATGTTAATGTTTCTGCCAGCTCGCCGCCTTTTTGAAAATGATACCAGGCCTACCATCCCTACAGGAAGTGCAAAAAATCGTGTTAACAAAAACGACTCATGTACTGAGAAGAGCATTATCGCTGTGAAAACAACATCCATTCATGAATTTATTTATTTAATAAAATTTTTAAATACATATTTTAACCTGTGAATTTGCGTGTGTAATCTGGGAATGCAAACAATGAGCATCTTTGCCCTAGGTGTACGGAAAACACTCTGCGAGAAACAGAAGAAAATTTGAAGAAAGAAGGAAAAAAAAAAAATAACAATCTCGAAAAATACCTTAGGAATGAGAACCCAGGTTCGAAATGTCCCCAAGATGGAGGCTGGAGGGTATATCAGCTGAAACGTTGTGTTAACAACGAACAAGATGAGGACAAATATCCGTCAAATGTAAATAATGTACTTCGTCTGTATCCCGGTAAATTTCAAATCTATCCTTAATGTTGCGAAATACATTCTGAAGCATTTCAGTAATTATCTCCCGCACTGCTAACTGAATGCATTCTTTAAATTCAGCTAAACTATTCCTCCATTCTGGGGATGAAGGTAGAGAAAATGATTGCAGCCAAATTGAAAAAAAAAAAAGAAAGAAAAAAGAAAAGAAAAGCTGCCAAGGACAGATAAGCGAGATCCAACAGAGATGAAATTAAAACTATAAAAAAATTATAAAAATGATCAAATTTTAAACAAAATAAAAAATTTGTACACTTTTAATACATATTAAATACGATTAACATAAATAAAAGTGATTTTTATTCTGGAGACCCTATACAAGAGAGAAATTCTCCTGATTTTTATTTCTTATGTTATTTTATAGAAAATAATAATAATAATAATAATAAATAATAATAATAATAATAATAATAATAATAATAATAATAATAATAATAGATCTTAACTGATTGGAATTCTGATCTTATCTGATTGGAATTCTGATCTTAACTGATTGGAATTCTGATCTTAACTGATTGGAATTCTGATCTTAACTGATTGGAAGTGTTATCATGTACATTGTTTTGTCTTGGTATAAAAGATGGGCTACAGCAAATATTCTGCTCAATACCACAGATTTGCTTGTCAGTTGTTTGACCTTAACCAGTTGAGCATGTCCCTTAGTGGCTGACGATATGTGCATCTCTGATCATGAGCAGAAGTAGTGGGGGAGCATCATAGCCATGTGTTGAGAGGGATTCTTTGGGGTTTGAATAGTTCACCTCTGGAAACATGGGTGGTTCTTTCAACATCCTTAAACAACCCTTATTCAGGGACCGTTTGAGCGGATTGGCTACTCAACCTGAAGAAAATTCTAACTGGGCCCCACCTGCAAGGTCATGTGCTGTTTATCTTGATATGAGATCACCATGTCGCGCACATATGGTTGTGATGCATGTGCCTGGTGTACCTTTATCAGACGGGTAGTCATGATGGGTATATTGGGCTTCGTATATTTTACCCCAGTGTCACTTTGATGGCATGAACTGCTCTCTCACTCAATAATAATAATAATAATAATATGCAGCATCAAGTTAAAATCTGTACTTTCGAGTTTCTGCAGTTTTCTTGTGAATGTGCAGATGTGAGTAAGAAATTTCATTTATTCAATTCTTGATCTGTAAAACAAAATTTGACTAGAAGAAGAAAAAAAAAGAAGAGAAAGATAATTAATATGCCGCTTGCGCTATATGTAATGAATACGGAATTCAGGTGAGTGCAGAGGTGAACCCAAACATGTGGTCGGATGGGTTTCTGAATGGGCATCCAAGTTCTAAAGATGCCTCGGACCACAAGCCTCGGACCAGAAACCTACTGTCGAAGTGTACCCCACTGAGGGAGTGCCAAAGCAGTTACTTAGGCCGGTAATAGAGGACAGGGAAAAAGATTCAATTGTTGGAGGTATGGGAGTAAAAGATGCGTGAAAGATAAAGAAACACACACACACACACAAAAGGAAGCCAGGAAAAGCTGCAGAGATGACAACAGTAATAACAACAGCAATTCCCACCGCTAAGATAACGACTAAAGAAGCTGTTACCGTTATTTCTAGAGCAGCGCTGGTCCCACGCAGAACTGTGAATAGCCGGTGCGGAATAGCTCTTGGTTTGTGTAAGTATACTCGTAACATAGTGATTCGGCAAAAGTGACTTAAAAACAAGTTCTGGTGTTCTTTTACAAGGTAGTGCCACAACATGGCCGCAGTCCAATGATTGAAACAAATGAAAGATGGAAATATTCTAATAAAAATTTTGGAAAAACATCAAGCAACCACGTACGGATTCTTCCATCGGTTCCGTTTCGTGGTGGTTGAATTTCTGCACCGCCAGTGTATTTACAAGTATGTGTTTACATATCATGGTTATTATCTACCCACTCGTTTAAGTATTAGTTCTACATCCCCAACGGAGTACATTATTTAAACATAAGATAACATATCATTTAGATACTATTTATAAAGAAACATTCTTAATTAGTTTTTAAATTCTTTCCCCTCATTCTTGTTCTTCCACGATTATTATTATCATTTGGTTGTTTTATATTTATAGCGTGCATTCACTGCACTACCGAATGCAGATCTGTGTGCCTTGGCCACGCGCAGTGTTTTGCTGTTTTAAAAATTTGACTGCATTAAAAGTACTTTACATAACACATAGTGTTCGGGTTAACTTTGACAGTTTGCATAAAAAGAAGAGATATTATAATATCCCACCCAAAAATAAAAGTATTCTAAAAAAATCAAAAAAATATCAACTAGATTATTATGGCTGGGAAATAAAATTCTACACGAAGTAACCGTCATCGGTTCCCACCGTAGCCTGAAGACAGATCCAGAACCTGAGTACTTCACTGTGTTCTTGGGAACATCTTCAAACACATCCTTGATCTTGGCCATCGCTTCGGCTTTGGCATGGTAGGTAGAACAGTCAGTATGTGTATGTGTGTGTGTGTGTGTTTGTCGTCCCCTCTCCATTTCTTGACAACCGAAGTTGGTGTGTTGCCGTCCTCGTAACTTCGCGGTTCGGCAAAAGAGACTGACAGAATATGTACTATATGTACTACGCTTACAAAGAATAAGCCCTGGGGTCAATTTGTTCGACTAAAGGCGGTGACCCAGCTTGGCCGCAGTCAGATGATTGAGACAAGTAAAAGAATAAAAGAATTTATATATCGATTCTTTTTCCTCTGTCTTCCCTTCTCTGGATCTTTCCTTCTCCTGTGCTTCCGACGAAGAGCTCCGCTCGAAACGTTAAACCCTCCTTCTTCCCTTCTTTCCTGAGCGTCCAATAATACTATATTTGTTCCACGTCCTCGCGTTGTTGTATTTTTTTTGTGCTTTCTTGTTTGGATTAATTATATATATATATATATATGTATATGAGTGTACGTGCGCACGTGTGTTCGTGCCTGTATATGTGTGTGTGATTGTTTCCGCTACCGCTTGACAGCTGGTGTGGGTTTGTTTATGTCAATGCAGCGAAACGGTTCGGCATATGAGAAAGACAGAATAAGTATCAAACTTTAAAAGCAAGCATAGGCGCAGGAGTGGCTGTGTGGTAAATAGCTTGCTAACCAACCACGTGGTTCCGGGTTCAGTCCCACTGCGTGGCATCTTGGGCAAGTGTCTATAGCCCCGGGCCGACCAATGCCTTGTGAGTGGATTTGGTAGACGGAAACTGAAAGAAGCCTGTCGTATATATGTATATATATATATATATGTGTGTGTGTGTTTGTGTGTCTGTGTTTGTCCCCCTAGCATTGCTTGACAACCGATGCTGGTGTGTTTACGTCGCCGTCACTTAGCGGTTCGGCAAAAGAGACCGATAGAATAAGTACTGGGCTTACAAAGAATAAGTACCGAGGTCGATTTGCTCGACTAAAGGCGGTGCTCCAGCATGGCCGCAGTCAAAATGACTGAAACAAGTAAAAGAGTAAAGAGTAAGAGGTCCATTTGTTTTGACTAAACACCCCAAAACGGTGCCCCGTCATGGGCTGCAGTCCAAAAACCTGAAACAAATATGAAGACAAAGGATAAAAAAATAAAGATATGGTCGGCTGAATAAGGATTCATTTGAAACTAAACCAAAAAAAGAAAAAAAAAGAAAAAAGCATCAGGACGATCAAATTTTGTTTGCCTTCCATTGTTTATCTCCCTTTTCCTAAGCCCTATTCCTTTTACCCTCAATTGGTAATGTTTAATAGAACGCACGCTTTTAACTGGGTGTAGATAACCACTCAAAGAGCGATTATGCGAACACATTCAAACACTGGCACACCGCCAGAATTTTGACAATTATCTTTTTAATATTAGTTCCATATGCGACACACTGAGTCTATTTTTGGCTTCATATATTATTACTTTGTTGTATTGTTATTACTGACTAGAGAATTGTATTTATGAAACCTTTTGTTTTTCCTTTTATATACTGGAGCTTTTCAACTACTGAAAGTTTTGTTCTTCATCATGATCCGGTCTATTTCATCATGTGAACTTGCGTTCATTTCATTTCCTCTTGAGTTCTTTAATCTGTATCAGTATTTTTTTATATATTCAAACTAAAAAAATAACAAAGCGACACACACACACACTCACTCACACACACACACACATACACACACACACACACACACACACACACACTCATTCACATACACATGTATATATATATATATATATATATATGTGTGTGTGTGTGTGTGTGTGTGTGTGTGGGTGTGTGTGTGAGTGGATGTATATATATACATGTATGTATGTATGTATGTATGTATGTATGTATATATATATGTATGTATAGGTATATATGTATAGGTATATATGAATGCATTGTTCTTTGTCATCCGGCTACACTGAAAAAAAAACCTTGAAAATAGAAAATAGCGCCTCGGTTTCACCGTTTCGGTGCTTAACTTTGGTCATGAGTTAAACGTCAAAATACAAGGAAAAGTTAGGGGACAGGAGGTGGTAATTAAGTACTGGAAAAATTCATAACAGTAAAATGTTTATAATGAAAAAAAAAAAAATAATAATAAATAAGAATATAAAAAAAAACAGGAAAAAAACTCAGTTTTCCTTTGAATGGCAAACAACTTTAGTTCACTATGCAGAAGTGGTCTACGTTTAGTCCCAAATTTCGGATCGAATTTGAGTACCAATTTTCTCAGTGCTCTCACGAATCGGGTTTAGATTCGACCAAATTACAATCCCCAAAACTTAGGCTCAGAAATATGCTTGAAAACATGAAGTTTGTATTTCTTGCTTGAAAACGGGGAGAAAAGGTGTTATCTTCGATATCCAACACAACGTCAGTTAGGACAAGGAACTTGGGCTTCTTTTCCATGCATTAGTGACAGTAATTACAGCATCCGTGTCATGATTTAGCTTTTGTACCAATGTAGAATTAGCTTCTCGTCAGTTTTTCAAAACCCAAATGTATTTCGAAAATATCGTAGCGTTACTCATATTTCTACATCTAATGGATGTATATATACATATTGTATATATACATATTGATATATGTGTATGTATATACATATTGATATATGCATATGTGTTCGCACACACACACACTCACACACATATACTCAGACACACTAACACACTCATACACACACACATTCATGCATGCGTATATATAATTTATGCCTGTAATGTCATGTAAGTGTGCATGTTTATCCGAAAAGAAACGTTGATATATATATATACATATATATATATACAGAGAGAGAGAGAGAGAGAGAGAGAGAGAGAGAGAGAGAGAGAGAGAGAGAGAGTAAAATCTATTTGCCAACGTAAGTTAGGACGATGTTAATACCTTTTGCTATGAGGATCACACTGACGAGTTGCGGACATCTACGTAAGTGATTACGTAAGTCGTAACAACGAAACTGGTTTGTGATTAATCTGTATATTTTGTATCTTTTCATTTGTCTTGTTCGCTTACGTTCTGGCGTTTGCTGAATTTTCTTGAGAAAATACTTTTCTAAGTGGTAAGACCATAAGGGTTGACTTCTAGCATAATGGATGTCCACTTAGTGGTCATCCCACTTATATGCATGTAATATAATATTTCTCAATCTTCAGATTTCTCTATATGCTAGACCACTGGTTTTAAATTGATATTAATCAAATAAATATTCGATTTTTCACCCTTATTACTTTAAATTTATATATATACTAGCAGTATCGCCCGGCGTTGCTCGGGTTTGTAAGGGAAATAACTATATAAGAATTTTTAGAGATGTAAAGTATAATATCCATCACAATATGGCTAACCACAAAGGGGGGGAGTGTTACTGTAGCTTTTACGTTCTGAGATTTAATAATAAATTTTTAGAGAGTTACTTCCCTTATATATGCCAAAAATGTATTAAAATGGGAAAAATTGATGGTTAATTTTTTTTAAAATCGTAGACTCATCGTAGACGCGCGCTAATACCCAGAAGGGCTCGATATGAATCACGACTATAAGATACCCGGTTTTGGTTAAACTGCACCGCAAAATGTGGGAGTAGTTAGGAATCTAAATCGTAGGAGACAGACAGCACACAACCTTACTTTTATATATAAAGATATATACAGAGAGAGAGAGAGAGAGAGAGAGAGAGAGGGAGTGAGAGAGAGAGAGAGAGTGGGAGAGAGAGAGAGAGAAACAAGAAAACGGCTACATGGCCGCGCGGCATGCTAGGAACAGCTTCTAAATATTCTCGATTCACATTCCAGTTCTTGAAAACATAATAAAGATATAAACAATTCCAAAACGAAGAAGACAAGATGATGGAAGGCCATTTATTATCAAATGACGCTGCCCAATAGAAACCGACTTAAGGTTAGCCAACAACACATCTGTTACTCTTTACTCTTTTACTCTTTTACTTGTTTCAGTCATTTGACTGCGGCCATGCTGGAGCACCGCCTTTAGTCGACCAAATCGACCCCGGGACTTATTCTTTGTAAGCCCAGTACTTATTCCATTGGTCTTTTTTGCCGAACCGCTAAGTGACGGGGACGTAAACACACCAGCATCGGTTGTCAAGCAATGCTAGGGGGACAAAGACAGACACACAAACACATACACACACACACACACATATATATATATACATATATACGACAGGCTTCTTTCAGTTTCCGTCTATCAAATCCACTCACAAGGCATTAGCCGGCCCGAAGCTATAGCAGAAGACACTTGCCCAAGATGCCACGCAGTGGGACTGAACCCGGAACCATGTGGCTGGTTAGCAAGCTACTTACCACACAGCCACTCCTGCGCCTTAGCGTATCTTAACAATATATCATATTCATCCTGCTTAGTGTATCTTAACAATATATTATACTCATCTTAGTTACATTCTAACTTTTCAGCATCCGTATCCAATCTGTTCTGATCTTTAGAGATTAATCAGTCAAACAGATACTGCTACAATGACAGCATTGTTTTCTTCGTAAAGATACAACTACTTCTAGGGCTAATGAATATCTTGATTTCCACCATATTTTCTCCTTTGTTTTATTTATTTGTATGTTGATATACACGTTTCTTTTTGCCTGTTTTTTCTCTCTATAGTTCTTACATCTCCCAGCCACACATACGTATATTACATAAACACACGTACAACACATGTATATATATATATATATACATATATATATATATATATATATATAATATATATATATATATATATATATATATATATATAATATATATATATATATATATATACATATATGTGTGTGTGTGTGTGTGTATACGTATACATACATATATATATATAATATATGTATATATAATATATGTATATATGTAATATATATATATATATATATATATATATATATATTATATATATATATATATATATATATATATATATATATATATAATATATATAGGCGAAGGTGTGACTGTGTGGTATTAAGGTTGCTTACCAACCACATGGTTCCGGGTTCAGTGCCATTGCGTGACATCTTGGGCAGGTGTCTTCTACTATAGCCTCGGGCCAACCAAAGCCTTGTGAATGGATTTGGTAGACGGACACTGAAAGAAGCCTGTCGTATATGTATATATTTATGTGCATGTCTGTGTTTGTCCTCCCCCATCACCGTTTGAGAACCGGTGTTGGTATTTTTACGTTCCCGTTACTTAGCTGTTCGGCAAAAGAGACTAATAGTATTAGTATCAGGCTTATGAAGGATACGTCTTGGGGTCGATTTATTCGACTAAAAAACCATATAAAGCAGTGCTCCAGCATGGCCGCTGTCAAATGATTGAAACAAGTAAAAGAATAAAAGAATATACATATATATATGAAGAGAGAGAAAGAGAGAGATGTCTATCTATCTATCTATCTATCTATCTATCTATCTATCTATCTATCTATCTATCTATCTATCTATCTATCTATCTATCTATCTATCTATCTATCGGGAGGCCCGGGCGGCAGAGGCGCAACAGGGCAACAAAGCCACCATTCGGTCCCTGGTAGACGAACAGGGGCGCGAATTGCTCGAGCCAAGTAAAATGTGTGAGGCCTTTCAGCAGCATTTTGCCCGACTGTTCGGAACGAGTGGAGGGCAAGAACGTAGGGTGGACTTCAGTGCCTACCTACATAGCCTACCACGACTCTCGACAAGAAAGGCAGGGTGCTGCGAAGGTGCCATCACGGCGGCGGAAGTGCTGGAAGCGATGGCAGAATGCTCGAGGGACAAATCACCGGGTTTGGATGGTCTACCCTACGAGCTTTACAATTGTATGCCAGACTTGTTTGGAGATCTCTTGGCGGCGGTGTACTGCAACTGGCAGCAAAACGGGAGCATTCCTGTTTTGTGAGCCGAGGAGCCGTAACACTGCTGAAGAAAGATCTAAACAAGGGAAATGTAATAGATAACTTTAGGCCCATCACTCTGCTTAATGCAGACTTGAAAATTTTGGCCAAGGTGCTAGCCAAGAGGTTGGCGCTTGTCATCGAGAAACTGGTCGACAGGGCGCAAACATGCGCCGTGCCAGGCCGGACCATCCATGACAACCTCCACCTGATGCGCTACATCATAGACAGGGTAGTTAACGAACCTGGCATGGGTGGGGCGCTGATCAATTTGGATCAATCGAAAGCTTTCGATAGGGTGGACCATCGATACTTAGAGGCGGTCCTCGGAGCGGCTGGTTTCGGTCCCGTCTTCCGCGGCTGGATAGCCGCTTTGTACAGAGGCATCCGTTCGGTAATTCGCGTGAATGGACATCTATCGAGACCCTTCGACATCGCACGTTCGGTCCGTCAGGGATGCCCCCTCTCGTCGCTTCTATACGTATTGACTCTCGAGCCATTATTGCGGAAGCTGGCAACCTTGAGAGGCATCCCGCGAGAACTGAGATGCGGGACGAGCGTGTCTGCATACGCGGACGACGTCACCGTCATAGTGTCTAGCCACGAGCACATCGAGCAGGTCGGCGAGACACTGAAAAACTACGAAGCGGTGACAGGAGCGAAAATCAACCGGGAAAAGTCAGTGGGCTTGCGACTAGGCACCTGGAGAAGCAAGCCCATGCCGTCCACCAGCGCCTCCGTCGTGGGACGCTGGACCGACGGCCCGGTGAGTTGCTCGGGGTCTGGTTTGGTCCGGACCTCCAAGTGGAGAAGAACTGGAACGAGATAACGAGTAGGTGGTCACTCTCGCCCGGCAATGGGCCGAGGGAAAACTGTCCCTAAAAGGTCGGGCGGAGGTGGCGAACACGTACATCGCGTCCGTCATCTACTACCGCCTGACCGTCGTACCTTGTCCCGACCCTACCATCACCAAACTACAACGCATTCTCTTTCGCTTCTTGTGGAAAGGATGCGTCCCGATGGTCAGGCGATCCATTTGCTGTCAACACCCGTTAAAAGGAGGGCTGGGCATGCCGTGGTTGATGATGCGCAGACACGCGCTGAGACTGCGACATCTCTGGCTCTATGTAGACGACGGTGAACAGGTGTGGTCGCCGTTTGTGAGGCACGCTTTCCAGCAGCTCGTTCCATGACCGAACTGCAGTCGTGGATCAAAAGAGGCCGAGGAAGGGCGAATGGCACCGCGAGTGTCGCGTTGCTCTCAAGCAACTCTGCCGTCCTGGGTCGACCTTGAGTGACTTCAACAAAACCAAAGCATTCTATAGGGGTTTAGTGGAGGGGAGGTACGACGACGAGCTCGGGGCGAACCTGGACGTCGACGAGGAGTACCTGACCCGCCTGTTCAGGACGACTTTCGGGCCAGGGCCCATGGACAACTTCCAGAGATCCCTGGCTGGCAGTGCTACCGAGAAGCGCTACCCGTTCGGGATAAGCTCTACAGACACGGCTCGAGAAACACGGGGCCGACCTGCCCGAGATGCGGTCAGAGCGACGAAACCGTTCTGCACGCACTCGTGCAGTGTCCAACAATTTCCGACCTGTGGGCTTATGTCGAACAACTGCTGTCACGTGTGGGACGAGTCGTTTTATCAGCTGAGTCTATCGTCAATATTGTCACGCCTCCTTCCTTCAAACGGGAAGGAAGAGCTATTTTCATCATCCTTGTGGCTATGGCGAAAGAATGTATCTGGTGGACGCGTCTGAAAGGATTGGAGACAAACACTTTCCTCTCTGGTCAATCTCTCATCAACTTCTTCAAGTACCACTTGAAAAGGAAAGTGAGAGTAGAGAGGCAAGTTTTGTCTAGCGAATGTTTTAAAAGATGGGTGAATGTAGCAAGAATGGCACGTATGAATGACGAAGCCACCTTGAGCATGATCCTATGAACCCAGAAATTGAAAACAGAGAGTTGCTTATTCGGAAAAAAAAAAAAGAAATATAACATGTGACTCCATTGACCGAGGTTACCGTGGTCTTTTCCGTAGGCTTTTCTTTCCACGGGTAAACCTCACCTGTCCTCCCCTTTACACTTCATATTGACATTTCTGTGATAACGATCCCTATTGATCAATTTTTTTTTTCCTCTCCCCCTTTTTTTTAACCCCTCTTTTTTTTGTCCTCTTTCTCTCCTTTTACGATCCCTTTTGATCGAAACTCCCCCTTCCTTTTTTTTTTTTTTAAACCTTCAAAAGAAAAGCTCTACCTTGTAATTTGTTCTATCTGTGTGCAGCCCTGTGTGGCTAATAAAGAAACATATCTATCTATCTGTCTGTCTGTCTGTCTGTCTGTTTATCTATCTATCTATATATCTATCTATCTATCTATTTATAAAAGGACCAATGGTCCTTACCGAGTCATAGGATCTGTTTCCCGGATTTTGTGTCATATGTATTCCCCCCCGGATGTCATGTTAGTCTGTCTCAGAATTACTTACTTTTGCCACCTGTGTGGACTGGAGTAACGTGAAATGGATGTTTTACTGAAGAACACAACACACCACCCGGTCCAAGAATCGAATGGTTGAACTTAGGGGCTAGCGATCCTAAGCCCTACAGCTGAACCATTCAACCACGCACTTTCATTTATAAATGAAGTATGTTGAAACAATTTTAACTGGCAAAGTTTGTTTTATTGGAAGCTACGAGTTGTGATTTTTTAGGTTTATATTTCTATATTAATTTTTTGTTTCTGGTGTTTATACTTAATCCATCCTTGAGCGAGCAAACGTAGGATCAAAAAACATTACAGCGATGATCACACCTCTTTCTACTTTTTTTTTCGTCAAACAACGCCAATCCCGCTCAACATTATGAAATGTAAGCCATGTTTTTATGACAGCTTCGTCGAAGAACAACCGAACCTCTACGACTTTTCACAAAATGTTTCTGTAGTCTGACTATTTTGTTATTCATATCTGGTATACTGGGTATTTACGAACAGGTGTAACTAATGTTTATGCATGAATATTTCAATTTCCACCCCTATCATTAATTTGCTACTATATGCTTTCCATATATAATTTAAATGGATTTCCTCTGCTTCATGACACAACACCTACGTCTTCTGTCACTACAGTTAGTTTAAAACAACAAAACGCTCTACAAAATGTTTACGCGTCTCAATATGCGTTCTCTATCATTAATAAATTTCTCAAATTATTTATTTCATTAAGATTCTATATTGTCACATCTGATGGGTGAGGGATTATATATTTGTCATGTCCATGTTTAAGATATCACATACACTACATCTCGTCTTCCGTCACTTTTCATCCCATCACATTTTTCTATCACATTTCTCTATCACACTTCTTCGTACTTACGTCCCAGTGGAGGCGCAATGGCCCAGTGGTTAGGGCAGCGGACTCGCGGTCATAGGATCGCGGTTTCAATTCCTAGACCGGGCGTTGTGAGTGTTTATTGAGCGAAAACACTTAAAGCTCCACGAGGCTCCGACAGGGGATGGTGGTGATCCCTGCTGTACTCTTTCACCACAACTTTCTCTCACTCTTACTTCCTGTTTCTGTTGTACCTGTATTTCAAAGGGCCGGCCTTGTCACTCTCTGTGTCACGCTGAATATCCCCGAGAACTACGTTAAGGGTACACGTGTCTGTGGAGTGCTCAGCCACTTACACGTTAATTTCACGAGCAGGCTGTTCCGTTGAATCGGATCAACCGGAACCCTCGTCGTTGTAACCGACGGAGTGCTTCCACATAGCAGCTCAGCAAAAGAAACCGATAGAATAAGTACCAAGCTTTTTTTTTTTTTAATTTAATTCCTGGAGTCGATGCATTCGAATAAAATTCTTCCATGAAGTGCCCAAGCATGGCCAGAGTTTAATGGCTGAAACAAGTAAAAGACAGAAAAAAATATATCTGTAGACAACCAAAGGGATTCAAAGAAAAATAACCTTTATTAAATAAGCATTTCATTTCAGAAATTTCTTCCTCTCCTCTTTTACTTCTTCTTACTCACTTTCTCGTACTTTATTTCTTCCTCTTTTTTCTTTTTTTCTTCCTTTCTTTTTGTTCGGACAGTATTTGAGGAATGCTGTGTGTTGTTGTGATCTGGGTTGTTTCAATAAAATCCTTCAAAATCAATCACTCATGTATATATATATATATGTGTGCGTGTGTGTGGTGTATTATATATATGCACACACATATATACTTATATCTATATACATACACTCCATATATATATCTATATATATTATATATATATATAATATATATATACATATCTATCTATCTGTCTGTCTGTCTATCTATCTATCTATCTATCTATCTATCTATCTATCCAGCTATCTATCTATCTATCTATTTATCTATCTATCTGCCTGTCTGTCTGTCTGTCTGTCTGCCTGTCTGCCTGCCTGTCTCTCTGTCTGTCTATCTATCTATCTATCTATCTATATATCTATCTATCTATCTATCTATCTATCTCTCTCTCTCTCTCTCCTCTCTCTCTCTCTCTATATATATATATATATACTATATATATATATATATATATATATATATAATATATATATATATATATATAAACGGACAGTCAGACAGACAAATAGAGATGGGAGAAAGAGAGAGAGAAAGAGAAAGAGAGAGAGAGAGAGAGTGAGCGATAAAACATAAGCTTGCTAATACGTTGACCCTTTCTCAAGCTATCATGGATTTCTATTGGTGTCATTGCTTTAATTGATGCTAATTGTTTAACAAAACGAGCGAGGGATATAGATGAACATACAAACACAATTTCACACACAAACACACAAACACACAATATATATATATACATACATATATATACGCATACATATAAAAAACCATAGATATATGCATGTGTGTGTGTAGTGGTGTGATATGAGATATGAGCTGACATGCTTCGCCCCTTCTTAGGTTGCAATACTGTCGAGTTGATAACATTACATTAATACAGCCAATTAAGCTACATCTGGGTTTTGTTAGAGCCTTACTATTCCACACATTCCACACACACAAACACACACAGAAGCGCACACGATCGCACACATGATTACGCATGTCTTGCACATACACAAATGTACAAACACATACAGATGCACGCACACACACACATACACACACACACACAATCTCACCCGAACACATAAGCACATATAAATCTCTCTCTCTGTACACACACATACACACACACACACACGCACACACACACATACACACACAAATATTCATTTGTCGATGACGTGTGTTCGATTCCTGGATGGCACTCTTTGTCTTTGAGTGAAACACTTCATTTCCTATTGCTCCACACAAAAGACATTAGTGGATTTGCTGAAAGTCCAAAGTACAGCAAGCGTAAGGTGTCAACAGCTTTCGCTGGCTACAGTAAATTCAATTTTTATACCAAATATATGGGAATAACTAATCAGGAGGTTAAAACAAACATAGGTACTGAAGTCCATTAGGTGGCCACATGGCAAAATCCGTGTAACGACAAGAAAGAAACTGATAGAAAAATATAGAATCTGTTTTCAATCCTTGCTTAGAATCTGGGAAATTATATACTCTTTTACTTGTTTATAAGGCGGCGAGCTGGCAGAATCGTTAGCACGCCGGGCGAAATGCTTAGCGGTATTTCGCCTGTCGCTACGTTCTGAGTTCAAATTCCGCCGGGGTCGACTTTGCCTTTCATCCTTTCGCGGTCGATTAACTAAGTACCAGTTACGCACTGGGGTCGATATAATCGACTTAATCTGTTTGTCTGTCCTTGTTTGTCCTCTCTGCGTTTAGCCCCTTGTGGGTAGTAAAGAAATAGGCATTTCGTCTCGCGTTACGTTATGAGTTCAAACTCCGCCCAGGTCGACTTTACCTTTCATCTTTACGGGGTCGTTTAAATAAGTACCAGTTACACACTGGGGTCGATGTAATCGACTCAAATCCTTTGTGTGTCCTTGTTTGTCCCCTCTATGTTTAGTCCCCTGTGGGCAATACAGAAATATATATATAGTCTTTATACTTGTTTAGTTATAATATATATATATATATATATATATATATATATATATATATATATATTGTGTGTGTGTGTGTGTGTTGGTGTGTGTGTGTGTGTGTGTATTTGTGTGTCTGTGTTTGTCCTCCCACCATCGCTTGACAACCGATATTACTGAGTTTACGTCCCCATAAATTAGCGGTTCGGCGAAAATGACTGATAGAATAAGTACTAGACTTACAAAGAATAAGTCCCGGGGTTGATTTGTTCGACTAAAGGCGGTGCTCCAGCATGGCCTTAGTCAAATGACTGAAACAAGTAAAAGATATATATATGGGGGTGGGGAGAGAACCCGATTTGGAATGAAAGACTAAGTTAACCTCGAGTGTATTTGAACTTAAAGCATATTATAAAACCAACAAATTAAATTCTAATATTTCTGACAGATAGTTGGTTTCTAGACTCAGCTATCTTGCGCGCCTAAGCTTACTTTAATTCTTACTGTTATTTATTATCTTGGTTTTATAACTAAATTCTCTTGATGTCAGAACTTGTTGATTTAAATATCTATAAATCTCACAGGAATAAAATTAAAAGTAATATGAGATGCTTCGTTGAACAAATAAATGTTAATGAGTTTTTGATGTTTTACATTTTTTAAAAATAAATCTTAGACGACCACGTAAAAGAATAATTAAGAAATAGAATATATCTTCTCAACAACCTAACCCCTTTTCAACCTGATACAGGCAAAATCCTTAGTTCACACCTCCACCCCTCATACACTAAACTACACCCCCACACATTCACAAATATGCAAGCACATGTATATATGAATATATATGCATATACATGTATGTGTGTATATGGTGATAAGGAAATTAGACAAATCAATATATGAAGTTTATTAAATACATGAAATACAAAATATGTATATATGTATATATGTAAAAAGCACATTTGTACACAGAGTGCAAATGATATAGAAAATTAAAGGTGTGGAAGAAAGGTATTACAAATTCAACAACGGTTTCTGGGTGGAGATTGTCGGCGATCCATTATAATGTTTGTAGATTAATTCCATCAGATTCAGCCATTCCATCTCTGAACTTCTCTGCTTTAGGATCTCAAATGTAAGATCTCTTCCCTGAAGACGGAGGCTCGTCTCATCCTCTGATGGAATTAATCTATTATGGATCGTTGAGAATGTATCTGTGTCTGTCTGCCCGTATGTGTGTATCGCTGAAACTCGAGAACTACCCAACCGATTTCATTCAAATTTTACACATGGCTTACTCAGGGTCCATGCAGTGTCATGGGCAAGTGTCATGGGCAAGTGTCATGGGCAGTGTCATGGCAAAAATTTCAACTTCTTGTATAATGCAAACCCGGAGCAATCTCTTATCTCTTACAATATTCAGTATTACGTGTCAAAAGTGAAACAATGAAATCTCTATTGTAAATGTAAGATAACATTTCACTTTTAATAGTTTCACAATTAATACTTTTCCTTATGTATATATATATTTAGTTTCACTATGTACTTGTATACAAGTTTTCCATATATATATAGATATATATATATATATATATATATACCACACATATATATATGTATTTATATATATACATATTATATATATACATATATATATATGCATATATTATATATATTATATATATATATATATTATATATATAATGCATATATACATATATATATATGTTTATATTTATATCATTGTGTATATATATACTGTATATATATAGGTATGAATATATATGTGTATATATATATATATATATGCATGTATATATGTATATATATATATATATATACATCTAATATAAAATGATGTATATATATATATATATATGTATATATGTGTGTGTGTGTATAAAAAGATAATAGAGTTAGAGGTTAGAATAACCGTCTAAGGGATAAAAATATCCGTTATACTACCAGTATAATTACCTATGTAACCCTGGACATACGTATGCAAGCATATTATGCTCATAGATTACAGACAGTGACAAAGTCAAACAAGAGTTTATCAGGAATCAAATCTAAAGTAAACAAAAAATGGATAAATATTGATCAATAATAATTGACCAACATCATTAAATTTTTTACAAAAAGTAATGATTGATGTTATCAATTGTTGTTAATCAATATTTCTCCATTTTCCTGCTTACATTAAATTTATATATGTATATGTATATTATGTATGTATATGTATGTATACATATATATGTATATATATATATAATTAAATATATATGTATATACATCTTTATGTATGCATATTTATGTATATATATATATATATATATATATATATATATATATAATATATATATATATTATATATATATATATATATATATTATATATATTAGTAAATATATATGTATACATATTTTATGTATGTATATTTATGTGTAAATATATATGTGTGTATATATCTATATCTATATGTGTATATCTATATATATGTATATATTAGTTGTATGTATATATATGTATATATGTATATATATATATATATATATATATATATATCTATGTTGTGTGTGTGGTGTGTGTGTGTGTGTGTGTGTGTGTGTATATACATACACGTATATGTATAATGTATATATGTAGAGTTTTCAGCATCGTCGGAATTAAATTTTTTCCTATCAAAAAGTTATCCAAATTCTAAGACGTGTGGTGGTCAGCGAGGGCAAGATGAGGTGAGTATGGTGGATGATGGAGAACTTCCAACTCCAAATCCTGTAGTTTCACCAACGTCATTTTTACGATGCGTAGTTTGGCGCTGTCTTGCGATAAAATAGGAGTGAATCTTTTGACTAATCTAGGCTGTTTTTTGTAGGTTTCTGCATCATTTGGTCCAACCGCTGCAGTATACTTAGGCTGTGATTGATGAACCAGGTTTAATGAAATCTTAATGGATCACACCTGCAACAGACCACCAGACACACACCATCAGCTTCTTTGGATGAATTTTGCTCTTTGGACTGTGATTTGGTGGCTCGTCTTTTTCCAACAATTGTGCTGAACGTTTACTGTTGTTGTATTGGATCCATTTCTCACCACATGTTACAATTCGATTAAAAAATGATTCATTTTTGTGACGACAAAATAGTATAATGGTATAATGCAGGCTTCCAAATGTTGCTGCTTCTGATTTTCATTGAGTTCAACTGGAACCCACTTATCCAACTTTTTCACCTTACCACTTTGATCTAGGTGAGGCAATATTGTTTGCTTGCTAACCAAACAACAGCAATGATAATTCACAGGCACTTTGAGCTGGTTCTGACTCGACTGTGACTTTCAGTGCGTCATTATCCACCTTAGTCTCTGGTCGACCGCATTGCTCATTTCTGAAGTCAAAGTTTATACAGCGATATTATGCAAACCAATTTGATACTGCCTGGTGTGTAATAACATTAGAATGAAATACTCCATTGATATTCTGAGTTGTCTGTGATGCTGTATTTCCAAGAAATAACTCATATTTCGAAACTTTACGAATTTCCGACTTATCCATCTATAAACAAAAATAGCAAAAGGCGATTTATAAATATTTCATAAATCGCAAAATGAGTTAGAATAAGGAAATAGATGTGTTAGCTTTCTAACAAAAAATATTGTCAAAATATTAAATGGCACAAATGAGCAGCTGTCAATTTTACCATACACCTTACTACAATTTCATACTTAACCTAATATATATAATATATATATATAATAAATATATATATATAGCTATATGTATATATGTATATATATATGTACATGTGTATATATATAATATATATATATATATATGTATATGTATATATATGCATGTAAATATATATTATATATATATATATATATATATCATATATATATATATATATATATATATATAATAATATATATGCATATGTATATATGTATCCCAAACTTTATTTTGCTACTTATGGAACAACTGTCTTCGAAGACTCATATTGTTTTTCAGGGCTCGATGAAAGTAGATAGACAGCCGACAACCGATGATGGAACGTTTTTTTGTAACTTGTCCTGTATTCCATTTGTTTCTCTCGTTGTTTGCGTATTGAACTCATTTGTTTTCGTATTTGATGTTTTTTAATGTTGGTGACGTCATATACCCATATATGTATGTATATATATATATATATATATATATATTATATATATATATATATATATATATTTCCTGCGTATTTTCTTGTGCCACACATGGTAATCTTGGAGGGAAGGATGCAAAATTATTCGTCTATATAAATTCGGAAATGCTGGTTATCTTATGTTATGTCGCTTGATCGGAGATGCAAAGGGTGGGTTTAGCATTTTAAAATTTATAATCTTGAAATATAATGCTGATGAAGGAAATGAATTTTACTATTCTAATCCCGAAACGCGTACATGATTAATCGTAAGACTGGTTGATTTCGTTTTCTTTTCTTCTTTTTGCCTGTGTGAGTTACGAGTATTGCTGTCTGTGGAGTTATGTTTGTAGTTTGAAGAATTAGCTGTTTTAACTGCTATTTCTAAATTTTCGGTATGTGGTGAAGCAACTTTTTGCTAAACCCTTAACTATATTTATAATTATAAAAAAAAATTTTTTGTATAAGTTTTTACCGATAATGGTTTTTTTCCATACCGAAGCTACTTGGTAAAAGTTGAGAGAAGAATGGAGTAAAATTGTGCCTAGCAACTGCAAGAAACTAGTCGATTCAATGCCTAGCCGTATAAAAGCGGTACTTGATGCTAAAGGAGGGTCAACCAGATATTAAAACTGTATATTGTGAAATATACCATAATCTACCATGTGCATTAACATTGAGATAGCAGAACCCCAAAAGATTGGGGTGGCCAACACTGTGCACGCACACACACACATACACACACACACACACACACGTAAAACCAAAATGGTTTTAATTTTTCGTCTTGAAGAGTTCGGTTAACGAACGAAAGCGCAAATAAACAATTATCCAAAATTCTGACTGCCTCCTTTTTCTCAATACACAATATCTGTACACTACTTCAAACACTCTATACATACATAGACGCGTGCGCGCACACACACGCAAACACAAGCATACGCGCACTCACACGCAGAGACACACATATAGGTAGGAGTAAAAAATTGACTAAGGAACATAGGAAAAATACAGTCAAGATGTGGACATGCTCATCCGTTGTGAGTGTTTATTGAGCGAAAACACCTAAAGCTCCACGAGGGTCCGGCAGTGGGTGGTGGTGATCCCTGCTGTACTCTTTCGCCACAACTTTCTCTCACTCTTTCTTCTGTTGGCTTGCTCGCTTAGCCGGCGGGGAGGCTTCATTTGAAGGCTAAAACAATGCGAAGCGCATTGTGACCAGCGATGTGTAGCAACATCTGATAGCCTGGTCGGTCACGGTGATCACGGTGATATATGTATGTATGTATATATGTATGTATGTATGTATGTATGTATGTATATAAAGCACCAAAGGTCCTTCCTGAATCATAAGCTCGTAAGGTCAGTTTCTCGGATTCTGTGTTGTAAATATAATCCCCACCGCTGAGTGGAAACCGGTCCGACGCAAGGTTACTCACTTTTGCCAGCTAAGAAGACTGAAGCAACGTAAAATGGAGCGTTTTGCTCAAAAACTCACTCAACACTTCTCACGATCCAGGAGTCGAAACCGCTATCTTACGATCATGAGTGCCACAACCTAACCACTAATTTATAGGCACACACGCGCACACACACGAACACACATACACACATGTCTGTGTCTGACTTTGGTATTCGTGTTTTATCACCTTGTTTTGCACCAATGTATTCCCATCTCTCTTTTTTTTTCTCTCTCTCTCTAAATAGATACATATTCGTGTGTGTCTGTGTGTGTGTGTGTGTGTCTGTGTGTTTGTATGAGCGTTCGCATGTGTTTATATATATAACTTAGTTACACACAAGCGCACAAAACATATAATGAGATTTAGACAAAATCAGAAGTGAAACGGCGGGAAGCATGTTAGCAATTAAGATTTTAAGCTGGCGAGTATTAATCGGTTTTAAGTTCTGTGTAATATAAGATTTGTTCTTCGCACCGAAAATATATGCCCCCTGTCAAGAGAAAAACTGTTAATGGTTGATTTCTTTAAAGTAAATAAGTAAATAGGTAATTAAGAATGTACACAGACATACGCGCTCGCACACACACAGTGTGTATTTCTCCTGAGAAATAACACACAAATAGATCAGTAGCAGACGAAAATCGCCCAGTAGTGGTATTGCTGGATGCGCATTTCTGCCATTTTACGCTTCGTCAGTGGTACATACTCACCGGCAAGCAATTGCTAAGACAAAATCCGTCGCTACTGATATAGGAAAACGGTGATTGTAAAAATCATTGATGATGCAATTAACCGGTCGGCTGAATAAAATTTCGTTTTGTTCAATAGAAGCAGTAATGGATACAAATAGCAATCAGTTTAATACTTAATGCAGATACATCACGGTATCTGTGGAATTCGTCCTGAGATAGTGTCTTTTATTGATGTACTGTGTTAAATAACACAAAAAATATCAGAAGTAGACGAAAATCATCTAGAAAAGTTGAGAGTATTACTACATGTACATTCCTGCCTCTTTAGATTTCGTTGAGATTTTCTCATCATTCCATGGTGAACTTAGATTTTCGATAACTGTCGAATCGTTGACACGTAGAAGGTGGAACAGATTGTTGCAATATAATTCAAAGCTTCGGGGTTAATTACTCTGGAATTAACAATTAGTGGGGAAAATTGTTGATCGGTTTATGTTGTGAAGCGATCCATTATCACTTTTGTATCTGTCTTTTGAAGACGATTGTCGCTCTGAAATGATATTTTTATATTCCAAAGTTGTCGACAAGAATGTTCTATCTGGCACTGTACGACCCTCAGTCGTACAGTGTTATTATCCTCAACAGGTTGAATCGTTATAACGTCCACTCAGTATCACAGTATATTTTCTATATCAGCACAGACACGACTATCAACACAGTCTACACGTACTCTCGACTTTCTGACCTCCTGTCGACCGGCTATTGGTCTATTTATAATGGCTGGTTACTACCACTTCTTACCGGGTGGGGTGTTCAGTTTCACTATACAACATCTCCCCTTTTAATTTCTTTATTTAACACTCAATTTATTCTATTCACCCCACCTCCTTTTATATATATATATAATATATATATATATATATATATATATATATATATAATACACTCAATATCTTTTCTTCTTAGGGTCTACTTTTAGGAGTTCAGTGTTCTTCCTTTTCTTGTACGTGTGGCGTCGACTTCTTGTAACCTGAAAAGTGTCATATAGCCAATCCATCGGTATTTCTACTCTTTTTGGTTCCTATGACTCTTTCCTTAAGCTGATTTCTACGTCACCTTTCCATTCCATTTCTGCTTCTTACACCATACATCATTATTCCTATGTATGTTACAATTTCTCTTTCTTCTCAGTATTGCTTGCCATTTTTGTACATTCTTACATAGCGATTCTAAAGAATTTTGGCATGTCTTTATTAGCACGTATTTTTTCTTCACTGGTAACAGTTTATCGAATACTGACTTTATCTTTCTGACAAACATTAATTCTGCTGGTGAACTTCCTTCCGGCGCATTTGGGTTCGGAGTTACTCTGTATACCTTTACGAATTGTTGGATCGCAACCTCGTCCGTGGCTTCCTTGTTAGCTTTCTTTAAAGCTCTCTTAAAAGTGTCCACGAACCGTTCGGCCCTTCCATTCGATCTAGGGTGATATGGTGCAAACGTTTTATGTTCTAACGTAAATATGTCACAGAATCTTTTAAACGCACAGGATACAAACTGTGTTCTGTTATCAGAGACAATTATATCCAGTACCCCAAATCTTGCGAACAGCTCGTGTAAGAAGTTTATTACTGTATATGAGGTTGGTCGTTTACATCTCGCGACCTCAGGCCATTTTTTGTAGCTGTCCACTACTATTAAGTAATAATATCCATTTACCGGGTCTGCAAAATCGATATGCAATCGGGACCATGGTATTTTCACTTCCGGCCAAGATTCACATTTTGTAGTAGGTAGCTTCGCTGTTAGCGCATATCCTCTGCTTTCATCTTCCTTGTCCATGCTTGGCAAGTATACGAAACTTCGCACCAGCACTTTCATTCTAGAGATGCCTGGATGTCACACATAGAACTCTTTTAGCATTCTCTTCTGTAATGTCTGTGGTATGACGACCCTCGAAGCGTACATTAGTACACCATCACATATAGGCGGTTCTTTGCATCAGAGCTTTATTTCCTTTTGTCGACCACAGTTTTTTTTTTGCCTCATTAATAAATTTGTCATTTCTCGCATTTCTTCTTATTTATTACAAAGTGACTGGTAGTTCACGCACGATGTTCCACATCCATTTTGTTTCTGCTTCTACTCTTAGTGCTGCTATTACGGTGCCCTCCAGCGGTTCGTTATTTCTCGGAATTAGCCTAGACCAGGGATGGGGAACCTTTTTGTGCATAAAGGCCACTCTACAATTCATCATATCTGATAGAAGCCGCGTTGAACAAATTATTATTATTTTTTTAAAGTTATTTTATCTCCGAAGTAATTTATTAGTAATCTATTAAAAGAAAGACAGGTGTGTAGAAATCGAAAGCATGACTTTTCAAATATTTTATTTAAGTAAGTAGGTGCATTGTATACAAGTAATAAGTAAATGGTGGAGGCACAATCGCCCAGTGGTTAGGGCAGCAGACTCGCTGTCGGAGGATCGCGGTTTCGATTCCCAGACCGGGCGTTGTGTGTGTTTATTGGGCGAAAATACCTAAATCTTCACAAGGCTCCGGCAGGGGGTGGTGGCGACCCCTGTTGTACTCTTTCGCCCAAACTTTCTCTCAATCTTTCTTCCTGTTTCTTCAGTAATGCTGCGGGGGAAGCACATACGCCATAGAAACCGGGAAACCGGGTCCATGAGCCTGGCTTGGCTTGAAAAGGGAGAAAAGAAGAATAAGTAAATGAATAATAATCTTATAGAAAAGATAGCTTACGAAAGGCGGCGAGCTGGCAGAAACGTTAGCCCGCCGAGCGAAATGCGTAGCCGTATTTCGTCTGCCGCTACGTTCTGAGTTCAAATTCCGCCGAGGTCGACTTTGCCTTTCATCCTTTCGGGGGGTCGATAAATTAAGTACCAGTAACACACTGGGGTATTGTAATCGACTTAATCCGTTTGTCTGTCCTTGTTTAATCCCTTGTGGGTAGTAAAGAAATATATAACATTTTCAAATATTTGATTTAGGCAAATAGGTACTTTTTATACAAATTAATGATTTCTTTGAATTTGTTCTTTTTGAGAAAGCATTTTGATACCAGGCTCTAATACAGTGATTCTTAATTTCAATTAGTCCTCCAAACGTTCATCTGTTAATTGTGTTCTCAATGAATTTCGTCAGTATGTTGAAGAAAAGCAGGAAATTAGTCGGCGTGCATGTTCACGAAGACGAGGATAATTCTGCATTTTGTCCCAACCTTTTTCAAAGCAGATATTCCATTCCATCATCGTAGTTTAATAGAATGGTACACCGCTGCTGCAGTCTGTTTGCCGTTTGCATGGGGATTCCTTTCTTGGATCTGTATATCGTTATTAGAGATCTATGGTCCGTTTGTAACCGAAAACGTCGACCGTGAATGAACCTGTGAAATTTTTTCACGCCAAGTATGATAGCCAACGCCTTTTTTTCAATCTGGTTATAGCTCTTTTCCGTCGGCAATAATGTCCTTGATGTGTGAGCTATAACCTTTCTTCTGCCCCCGTTATCCTTGTGTAGGGTCACGGCTCTTATCTCATACTCGCAAGCGTCCGTAGCTAGTATTATCTCTGATTTGGGGTCGAAATGCTTAAGATACAAGTCTGAAGTTAACGCATCGTTTAACTCGTTAAATGCCTTCTAGTTCGTTATTGAGCTGATCTACCGCCGCACATCTACGGCACATTCCGTTTGGGTCTGAAAATAGGTGTTGAATTATCTTTGATAGCAAATCCTGCTTTTGTTTTTGTTTTTAGCCTAAACCTTCCGAGAAAACTTTTGGGAAAGTGTTTCATTTTTGTTTGTTTCTGTTCATCGACCTCGTTCGACTGCTCCATTTCGTTATTGCACAAAGCGCTTATGGATGCATCCCATTAATTAAATTTCTCTATACTTTCGATGCCAAATAAATTCATGGATTTTTTTCAACACATAAACGTTCAAATTTTTTGGTTCGACCGTTGAACATTATACTTCACCAGTGAAATGTAATTTTCTTTCCGTGACACCATATGCTATTTTGTTTGAATTACATAATTTTGGTTTACCCATTTGTTCCTATGTCTTCTCGTTTATGATTGTGATATCACTTCCCGTGTCTGAATGGAAGCACTCCGTCGGTTACGACGACGAGGTTTCCGGTTGATCCGAATCAACGGAAAAGCCTGCTCGTGAAATTAACGTGTAAGTGGCTGAGCACTCCACAGACACGTGTACCCTTAACGTAGTTCTCGGGGATATTCAGCGTGATACAGAGAGTGACAAGGCCGGCCCTTTGAAATACAGGTACAACAGAAACAGGAAATAAGAGTGAGAGAAAGTTGTGGTGAAAGAGTACAGCAGGGATCACCACCATCCCCTGCCGGAGCCTCGTGGAGCTTTTAGGTGTTTTCGCTCAATAAACACTCACAACGCCCGGTCTGGGAATCGAAACCGCGATCCTATGACCGCGAGTCCGCTGCCCTAACCACTGGGCCATTGCGCCTCCACTCCCGTGTCTAATTGCCTTCTGACACTAGTGTTTTCAATTCTCACATTCATAAATTTTCTGTTTGTTGTAGTCACAACTTTTTCCGCTAATAAACTATTTATTCTTGTTTTTTTTCTTGTTTGTTCCATTTTCCTATCATTCTAGATTTGCAGTGCGATTTTACATGTCCTGTAAACCCGCCGCGAAAACACGTTGTATTTTTATACGGACAATATTTTTTAGGTGCATCCCACCTCATGCCTTTCATGGGTCAACATTCCGATATTTTTCCTGTTTTTTCTGCAACACTTTATTTATCTTCCGACTTTTTTTCACTTTCCGTTGAATTTCTTCCGTGTCATGCCTTAATTTTAATATCCTGTCACGCTCTTCCGACAGTTTCTGCAATGTGAAATCCTGGTTCATTTCCAGTTTTGATAGAATATCTGTTCAGATTTCAGCATCTTTTCTATCTGTCAATCTTTGCGCAAAAATCAAAAACTTGAAAGGATCTGGAGTAAGCATATATAGTCTAACTCTCTCACATTCTTTGTTGACTCTGCCTGTGCAAGTAGTGAGGTCTTCACCATCGCTGTTTTCTCTGTTTAAAATTTTCATCTAGTATTAAACAGTGAGGTCTTTTCACTAAACATTTTGCACAAAATGTCAACTGTGTCGGTGAAATTTATGTCGGACGCGTTTTTCTGGCAATATGAAGTTACTATACTTCTCATGCTCTGCTATCCTAGTTTTCTTAACACTAGACGAGTTTTAATTTGTCCGTCCAATATTGACATTCTTTTTCAAAAAATTTGTTGAAATCTTCGTAAGTAAGCCTCGAAAGTAACTCCTTCTTCGGGGTCATATTTGAATTCGCTTATTGAATTTGTTACATGGTCAGGGGAAAATATATTCTCCAGATTGGTTATCAACTTCATTAAGTGTAACATTGGCAGCTGCAATACTTGTTCTCGTTGTTCCTAGAGTTGTTGTTGCTGTTTTATGCAACTCAACTATCCCAGATAACAAGTCTTCCATATTTTACGATTTTCGTAAGTTTGCACAACAAATTTTTGTTTCTTATCTGTCGAGGTATCTAATTTTCCACGTGAATTAGTTTAAACTCTCCGTGTGAATGTTTTTTTTTTACCTCCGTGTAAATTTGTTTTTCCTTGTCGTCACTGTTTTTACCACTTTTGTGTCTGTCTTTTGACGACGGTTATCGCTCTGACAGATATTGTAATATTCCGAAGTTGTCGATAGGATGGTTCTATTTGGCACTGTACGACCCTCAGTCGTACAGCGTTAGTATCCTCAAAATGTTGGATCGTTGTAACGTCCACTCAGTATCACAGTATTATTTCTTTATTAGCACAGACATGACTATCAACATAGTCTACACGTACTCTCGACGTGTCGACCGGCTATTTATAATGGCTGGCTACTACCACTTTTACCGGGAGGGGTGTACAGTTTCACTATACAACAGTTTATAAAGTCAGAAACATCACTAGCATCTGAAAAGATTAGTGGTATGATACAGCCGCAGGGATCAGTTCGGTAAAACCGTTGTTGATTTTCCTCAGGGAAATCCAGAGCAAAAAAAATTCTATAATCAAGTCCAAAGCATTCAAGACATGACGAAAATCAACATTTTGTTTTTGTCTTTTTTCTTTTATCTTCTCTCTTTTACTTGTTTTAGTTATTGGCCCTAAGCCATTCTGGGCTACCGCCTTAAAGGTTTAATCGAATAAATTTGAGCTCAGTACTTAATTACAAGACTGGTACTTATTTTGTCGGTTTCTTTTGCCGAACCACTACGTTACAGGGGCACGAGTCGAGTACTGAGGTCTATGTAGCCGACTAGCCCCAATCACCTCTCCCCAACTTGCAGGCCTTGTGCCTATAAGAGATGGGATTATTATTGAAACGAAGGTTAATGGAAATAACAAAGTTTAGAGCTAAAAGGAATACACGGAAATATAGCTACCAGTTTCAAACTTTTGTATTGGAATTCCGCCGGGTACAATCATTTTTTCTCTTTACGTACCAGTAGCAATCAATAAAATCGATAAAACAAGTAACAATAATACCAATAATATCAATAGCATACTGAGATCAATTCAATTCAATCATATATCCAACACACTGCAAAGAAAAAAAAAGGAATATGTTTTTTTTTATGAATTTGTACAAATAAATCACCAATACCTATAAAAAGTTTTGTTTATTAGGTTGAGGTTATAAAATGACACGCACACACGCCCACGCCCACACACGCCCACGCTCACATACATAGATACACACAGATAAATATATATGCATAATGCATACACATACAAACATATTAAAAAGCTAAAAAGAAGAAAATGCTTTGAGAAGTCTATCATGATAAAAATGTAAATGTATTCTTTTGTCCATGGTAAAGTTTTAAAGCATTTTCTTTTTGTTTTTTAATATAAATTTACCCGTCTAAAACCTATTAACCTTTTCAATATAATACATACACACACATTATATCTGTCTATCTATCTATCTATCTATCTTATGTATAAGAAATATTTAAGATTCAGTTGAATTAGGTAATTAAGTTGAGGCACCAAGTCTGACCAGTATTGTCCGCACAGCTCGAAGTTAAATGAATGAAAAACAAATAAGTAACAAGGATGTCCAGGTATTAGTGCAGTACGGCCGTTTCAAGCGGCTCCATTTAATCGATCATTGCAAATAATACATCAATTTGAAATAAACTGCTCTCTTCAGATGCGACACAAACAATTTGTTTATAGTGATCAGATGATTGTGCTATATATTAGCTCACCTCCTCCATAAAAATCGACGTTTGCACAAACAGGTGCTCAGTGTACCACACGTCAGAATGTCGAAGTAATTGCAGAGCAGCGTGAGATGAGCTGTTTTGGTCAACGCACTACCCTGTCTGGGAATTGAAATCTCGATCTCGCAATCCTCAGTGCAACACTCTAACAAACATGCCATACACATTCACGCATGCACGCACAACACACACCACACACACACACACACACACACGCACATACACACACACGCCCCCCCCCCATGACAAGTTTCTTTCACTTTCTTATTTCTTTACTGCCCACAACGAGCTACACACAGAGGGGACAAACAAGGACAGACAAACGGATTAAGTCGATTGTATCGACCCCAGTACGTAACTGGTACTTATTTAATCGACTCCGAAAGGATGAAAGGCAAAGTTGACCTCAGCGGAATTTGAACTCAGAACATAGCGGCAGACAAAATACCTATTTCTTTACTACTCACAAGGGGCCAAACACAGAGAAGACAAGCAAGGACAGACAAAACAGATTAAGTCGATCAGATCGACTCCTGTACGCAACTGGTACTTAATTTATTGACCCCGAAAGGATGAAAGGCAAAGTCGACCCCGGCGGAATTTGAACTCAGAACGTAACGGCAGACGGAATACTGCTAAGTATTTCGCCCGGCGTGCTAACGACTCTGCCAGCTCGCCGCCTTTGTTTCTTTTACGTTCTGCCTTCCAAATCCATTCAGAAGGCTTTGGCCGACCCACGACTATAGTGGAAGACACTTACCTACAGTGTTACGCAGTGCGATTGAACCTGGAACCATGTGGTTGGAACGCAAGATTCTCAGCACACAGCGACGCCTGTGCCTCTGGTGTATTACATAGTGATTTCTTACATAGGCGCAAGGTTAAAAATTTCAAGAAGAGAACAATCTAGAACTTCATGGAAAGATGAAGGGAAAGGTCGAGCCAAGGTATGAACGCAGAATGTAGAATCGTAGCTAGATAATACACGGAACTTTTTGTTCGACGCTCTAAACATTCTTCCTATACACCGTCCCTAACATGTATATATGATAACGTGTCTGTTCATCTTTATATATAAAAGTCAAGTTGTGTGTCTGTTTCCTACGATTTAGATTCCTGACTACTCCCACATTTTGCGGTGCAGTTTAACCAAAAGCGGGTATCTTATAGTCGTGATTCATATCAAGCCCTTCTGGGTATTAGCGCGCGTCTATGATGAGTCTACGATATAAAAAATAATTAACCATCAATTTTTCCCATTTTAATGCATTTTTTCGCTATTATATAAGGGAAGTAACTCTCTAAAAATGTCTACGATGAGTCAACGATTTAAAAAAAAATTTACCATAATTTTTTTTCCATTTTTGCATTTTTTTTGCTATTTTTTGGGTATAACTCTCTAAAAATGCTTATATAGTTATTTCCCTTACAAACCCGAGCAACGCCGGGCGATACTGCTAGTATAATATATAATACACACAACTCACACACATAGACACACATACACGCACACACACACACGCACATATACATAGCATACTCGCACAAGTGCGCATGCACTCACTCACACGCCCGGTCGGGTAACAGAATCGCTAGAGCGTTTGACAAACGTAGCACCCTTTGCGTTCCGGTTCCGGCTCTTTGCTTCCTCAGTTCAAATCCCGCTGAGGTCGACATTGCTTTTCATCCTTCCGGAATCAATAAATATAAACCGCAGCCAAATACTCGGATCGGTTCTTCGCCTCAACTTTTGCTACATCCCTTTCTTTCTTTCTTTCTTTCTTTCTTTCTTTCTTTCTTTCTTTCTTTCTTTTTTCTTTCTTTCCTTCCTTCCTTCCTTTCCTTTCTTTCTTCTCCTTTCCTTTCTATTCCTTCTATCCTCCTTCCTTCCTTTCTTTTCTTTATATACTCTTCTAAATCTAAACTATCCCTCCTACAATCCTTCCTAAC
>NW_021834351.1:0-7500 GCF_006345805.1 Octopus sinensis
TTAAAGATAACACTGGGTGCAATGATTCCTTCAGATTCTTGGTATTTAAAGTTTATACCTGAGAATTTGTCGGTCACAGGCATTTGGATTTTCTTATTGATTTCATCCTGTTTTATGGCTGGAAAAGCTTCACGTCATGGTTCAAGAACAAAGCTAAGTATTTTTGTATTATGAGTTCTTCTATTCTTTGAGGAGTCTTTGGAGGTTAATTCTAGAAAAGAATTTGATAAAAGAATTGGCTCGCTCTTGGCGAATGGCTACGATACTTAATTGTTATTGTGAAGTATGGCGTGGTTTGGCCGTTGTTAAAGTTGTTGACACTGCTAATTACTTTGTGTAGTGATTTATTGCAAATTTTATGGTTTTATGTTGAATATATATTTACCTAAAGTTCTGATATTTCTTTGTTATTTCATCGTTTAATTGCTTGATCTTGAGTAAATTTCTGGTTGTGTGTGTTATTTATGTGTTGTTTGAGGTTGTCTAGTTTTTATCTAATTAGTTGTTTTAGTTGCATAATCAGGGATGTATTTTATGGTGTCTTGTCTAACACATACATACATACAACATAAATATAAATATATATATATATATATATATGTGTGTTATATATATATATATGTATGTATGTATATGTATATATGTATATATAGATGTACATATATATATTATATATATATATATATATATATATATATATATATATATATATATATATATATATATATATATATATAGATGTATAGATATATATATATATATATATATATATATATATCTATATATATATATACGCACACACACATACACAAACACACATGATTTGCCTAATCTACAGTTTTGTTTTGAATTTATTTTCTACGCAGTATCGATGTTGGTGATTGCTATGTTGTGGAATTCTGCAAATCTTAATTTACCTGTAAAGGCGGCTCCACCAGGCATTTTTGATGTCTCTGATATATCTTTCTTCTTTGTTTACTTCATACGAAGTGCGTTGTTATGTCCACAGAGACAAGAATTCGGAGAAGAGTCAAGAATTTTTGCCACATGGTTGGGGCCGTTTGGTGTGTAGATGTCTGGAATGTACTTCTTGCAATTACCTTGGTGATGGGAATCCGTGTCTTAGTACGGGTTATTTAGAACATAACTGGAATTTAGCTCTGTGGTCATTATGTCACCTCATGTTTTATCTGTAGTGTTTGCATACAAGAATGTATAATGTGCATTTATATTCTCTGAAATGATGGTGAATGGGACAATTACTCTTGAGGGACATATACTAGTTTAATGGTTCTAACCGGATGCCGATGGCCATACGGATGTACCATCATAATATATTTATTATATTAATGTGTTTCGCTGTCTTTCATTTCTTTAAGTCTATTTCTTGCGTGTTATTGTTTTCCCTAATTGAGGTTGATTGTCATCTGCGGTAACTATGTAAGGTTATATATCAGCTACAAAGCATTTGCCCTCTGCTACCTTACTGGAAAACAACTTGCATGAGATATACTGTGCCAGGGATGTGACGTTATTTAATATATTACAACAATGAGTAAGGCGGTGAGCTGGCAGAATCGTTAGCGCGCCGGGCGAAATGCTTAGCGGTATTTCGTCTGCCGTTATGTTCTGAGTTCAAATTCTGCTGAGGTCGACTTTGCCTTTCATCCTTTCGGGGTCGATAAATTAAGTACCAGCTACGCACTGGGGTCGATGTAATCGACTTTAATCCGTTTGTTTGTCCTTGTTTGTCCTCTCTGTGTTTAGCTCCTTGTGGGTAGTAAAGAAATAGGTATTTCATCTATCGTTACGTTCTGAGTTCAAATTCCACCGAAGTCGACTTTGCCTTTCATCCTTTCGGGGTCGATAAATTAAGTACCACTTGTGTACTGGGGCCAATCTAATCGACTGCCCCCCTTCCCTCAAATTTCCCTCCTTGTGCCTAGGGTAGAAAGGAATCGCTAGCACGCCGGTCAAATGTTTAGCGCTATTTCGTCTGCTTTTTACTTTCTGAGATCTAATTCCGCCGAGGTCACTTTGCCTTTCCTCCTTTAGAGGTCGAAAAATAAGTACCAGTCGATCACTGGGGATGATGCAATCAACTTATCTTCTTCCTCGAAGTTACTGGCCTTGTGCCAAAATTGGAAATCAAAGTAAAGGTCGTGTAAATGATGAAATCTTTTAATGCCTAAAAGACTGTTCATATTTTTGTATTAAGTTTCAGTGGTATACATTTTCAAATTAAGTGCTTTGTGAAGTGCTTGGAGTTTTCATATTTGGTTGAAGTTTTCAAAGCTGCGGACCTGAGAAAAGAAATATTGGAAATATTTTCAGTTTCTTCGTAATTTTCTTTTTTGCTGAGAGTTTGCCTTTCTTTATTTATAATTTTGAGCCTTACGTTGTCTGTAAATTATCCATGTGAGATTTTGCTGGCTGTCACAATTAGTTTTACCACGAATTTAGTTTGCATCATGCTGGTCTTCTTTATTCGTTCGGTATCTTCCATCAGGTGACGTTGAAACGCGTTGCTTACCGTATTTCTCTACGCTGAAGTTTCGTTGTTGAACTTGGATTTCAACCGTTTATGTAAGGTGACGCCTGAGGGAAACACAGTATCTCATACAAACAGAAGGCACTGAACTGATAGAATCGTTAGCACACCGGAAAAAAAATCGCATAACAGCATTTCGTTCGTCTTTACGTCCTGAGTTCAAATTCCACCGAGATCGACTTTAACATTTGCCCTTTTCGGGGTCGATGAAATGAGTACCAGATAAGCACAATAGTAGAAAGAATATTTCAGGAAAACTGAGCAGGTATATATGTTTTTTTTACTTGTTTCAGCCATTTGACTGCGACCATGCTGCAGTCGAAAAAATCGACCCCAGGACTTTTTTTAAGGCCTAGTACTTATTCTACCGGTCTCTTTTGCTGAACCGATATGTTCTATTAATTATACCCATCTATCATACCATTAATTAAATACATACAATAAAATATTATACGTTTTTTTTTACATACTCTTATCCTTTATATATATACATTATATATATATATATATATATATCTATATTATATTATATATATATTATATATAATATATATATATATACACGCTTTACTCATTACTTGTTTGAGTCATGACTGTGCCATGCTAGAGCACCGGCTTTAGTCGAGCAAATCGACCCCAGGACTTATTCTTTGTAAGCCTAGTACTTATTCTATCGGACTCTTTTGCCGAACTGCTAAGTTACGGGGACGTAAATGTACCAGCATCAGTTGTCATGCGATGCTGGGGGACAAACATATACACACACACATACATATATATATATATATACATATTTACGACGGACTTCTTTCAGTTTCCATCTACCAAATCCACTCACAAGGCTTTGGTCAGCCCGAGGCTATAGTAGAGGACACATGCCCAAGGTGTCACGCAGTGGGACTAAATCTGGAACTATGTTGTCCTTAAGCGAGCTACTTACCACACAGCCACACCTACGCCTCTATATATATATATATATATATATATATATATATATCTATATTATATATATTTAACACAAATAAATATATGCATCTATATATGTATGTAAACTGCATATTTGTTTGTATGTGTGTGTGTGTGCGTTTAGGTATGTATGTATACTCATAAACACACATACATACGGATATATACGTGGATGTGTGTGTGCATGTGTGTGTCTGTGTGTTATACATTATATATATATATATGTATATATATATATACTTAATGTATATATATAAAGGATAAGAGTATGTCAAAAAAGCGTATAATATTTTATTGTATATATTTAATTGATGGTATGATAGATGGGTATAATTAACAGAACGATCAAAAGAAATCTTACTAGATGTATTTCTGCTATACTAAGAATAGCTAATCTTGATCTTCCTCTCATTAACACAAATTAGTCTAAAATAGGAGAATCAAGACGAAAATAGTTTTATGATCCATATATAAAAGTGATGTAGGACAAAACGATGAAAGACGAAGCAAGTATACGAGAATTTTCTTTAAATATAATTTATTTCAGAAACTGTTCACTCTCCCGCTTTATTTGTCCAAGTTTCCTTGTTCCAGCAATAATTTCCTGTTGAGCAATTCCAACAAACATAGTCTCAATTTAGATCCCCTGAACAGCTTCGACGTTAATGTATTGTCATAACAAGTGAACAATATCTTGTATAGATTTGACCGCTATAAACTTTAACCAGATCAGCTGGAAATATTTTCCACTATTGGAAATATTCAAATAACCTTTATTTAAACAGCGTAACAAATAAATATATATGAATATTAGAACAGCAACTTTAACCAGTTGCATAGTCGAAGGAACAGAAATATACACGGAAAATCATAAGAATAGGAATCCTCTAAACCGCCGCCAAATATCGCGTTTAATCTTGCTTTCTGGTGTTTATTGAAGCCAAGAGATATAACGTATACTTCACTGAACACAGTATATGGATTTACAAGGAGGAGAGAAGATAATTTTAGAAATATTGATGGTTCATGGTCATCAGTGGAATTGATAAAACTGTCTGTAGCCAGCACAGCAGCTATGACCATTGCAAGTAGCATCGAGTAGAATAACTGACACCGATAACGATTTTATGATAGATATTACCCAATTCTGTCTGTAATGATTCGAAGACTGTCCTCCATCTGTGGTTATGGTAATTCAAATGACGTGAGATCTGGACGAACTGAATCAACTCCCCACTTTCAAAGCTGCTGGCTAATTTGCTTAAGCTGGTTGTTAATTAGTCCGAAGTCATCGTTAACCTATAGTTAAATGGGACTCCAACCGTAGTCGCTCCGTGTAGCTGTGTATATTTTGTATGTCTAAGACTACTTTGTTCAATTCAATTCAATTCAATTCTTATTGGCTCAAAAGCAAAAGCAAGGACATGTAGGGGGACAGGGAGTTATGTACAGGGAGGGTGGTCATACAAAGAGTTCAGACCATTTCTGGTCAAGAGAAACTTTGAACCGAGCGGTGGTCGGCATCTTCACTATCTCGTCTGGCAGCTTATTCCACGGATCCAAAACGGACGGACGGAGAGAGAAAGCCCTCTCCTTCGACTGAGATGAAATCGTCGTAGATAGGCTTTTCGGAGTGACCTCGCAGCCCACGCTCTGGAGCAGGAGTGAAGAACAGCTCTTTCGAGAGGTTACACTTTCCGCTTATGATGTTGTGAGTGAGAATGAGATCACCACGGCGTCGTCGTTTTTCGAGAGAATAAAGGTCGAGCGCCTTCAGCCTTTCTTCAATGCAACCTTACATATTTATATGTCAAGAAGTGTGATTTCGAGGGGATTTTTGCTATTGCGCAGAGGTCCTATGTTTGTTGGAATTGCTCAACAGGTAATTATTGCTGGAACAAGGAAACTTAGGCAAATAAAGATGGCGGGGATGGAACATTTTCTGAAATAAAATGACTCGACATGATGTCATTGCTATTGAAAGACCCACAACTGTCTTAGCTTCACAATTTGCTTTTCATAATTATCTCACACGAGATTAGTCAAAAACAGTTTTGCATATTCAAGTCGTAGAGATAAATTTCTCGGTGAGATATTTGTCCAATCTGGTATACTCTCTCTCTTTTACTCTTTTACTTGTTTCAGTCATTTGACTGCGGCCATGCTGGAGCACCGCCTTTAGTCGAGCAAATCTACCCCGGACTTATCTTTGTAAGCCCAGTACTTATTCTATCGTCTCTTTGCCGAACCGCTAGGTGACAGGGAGTAAACACACCAGCATCGGTTGTCAAGCAATGCTAGGGGGACAAACACAGACACCAAAACATATACACACACACACTTATATATATACATATATACGACAGGCTTCTTTCAGTTTCCGTCTACCAAATCCTCTCACAAGGCATTGCGTCGGCCGGGGCTATAGCAGAGACACTTGCCCAAGATGCCACGCAGTGGGACTGAACCCGGAACCATGTGGTTGGTTAGCAAGCTACTTACCACACAGCTACTCCTGCGCCTGATATTGATTTTGCTTTACGGATATATCTTTTGTTCCCGAAGAAAATGTTTACGTAATTCTTTATCATTAGCTTAGCTTTATATAAATTTGTGGTGTTTTGCCGATGAGGGCTTCTCGAAAAATTTTTTCTCGCTTATGAATATAAACTTGAACATTTGATTACGTTAAAAAATGGCTGTCAACATAGAATTATTTAAGGAAAAAAAATAATAGCTTCAGGTATGGGATTGAGAATATTATACGAAGATAGATCTTATGGAATAGTTTTTACTGGTTACTCTAATAATAATAATAGATGTAACACGTCTAACTACACTTGTTAAAAATTTATGTAAACTAAGCGAAATTGTTTAATAAAACACACACACACAATAAAATAATGACACAGTGATATATACATACATACATACACATATATATGTACATAGGTACATATATATGTGTATGTATGTATATATCACCGTGTCACCGTGACCGACCAGGCTATTAGACGTTGCTGCACATCGCTGGTCACAATGCGCTTAGCATTGTTTTAGCCTTCAAATGACGCCACCCCGCTGGCTAAGCGAGCAGGCCAATGTATTTTAAGAGTAGTACTCCTGAAAATATCTTTTTCTGATCATCGTTAAATAAACTGGGAAGTCAATACTGGTTCAATCATATAAGAAATTACAAACTCCTGAATTTACTTTATTGAATCCAATAGTCAATCACAGTTTGATATTGAATTTGTGTCATTTATGAATCAGTTGAATATTTATACCATTGTTCAAAGTGGCAATCGATCGAGTTATCTTGTAAGAAGCGTGGTGCAACTGCATCCATAAATCATCTCTTAAAATTAGTTTGGTAAACATTTCCTCTTTTATTTCCTTGTTTTAACGTAATTTTTTTCCTGTCTGGTCGGTGCTCATCCGTTTAGATATGATTTTATCAAAGTATTGATCCTTCAGTTTATTTAGCAAAGATCAGCAAAAAAAAAAAAAAAAAAAAAAAATGATATTTTCAGAAACAATACTAAAATACTACTTAGATAATACCATTTCTTAGATAAGAAAATGCTTGTAGATTTGTCAGAAATTTGAAGAGCGTTTGCTGAATCAGAGGAAGAAAAATGTTTGTAAATAAAAAGATATTGATAATTGAATAAAGAACGATGAAAAGATATTTCAGATGATACATACCCTCTTCTTCCAGAAAATAAAAAAATAAATGCTTTATTGTTGTCATTATCTTATCCTGCGCATTTGTGTATGATGAAAAATTCCTTTTCTTGACTTGTCTTGATCAGAGATATTCATTAAAGGGTCAACGGTTTTATTGACTACAAGGAATGAGTGAATGCTGGTTTGCCACGTTAAGGCTTCTTTCAAGGTCGTTTGCAGTGTAACGTAAAAACATAATCGCTATTATGGCATTTCGCTACGAACAATTATAGATTATTGTTGATAACGGTGAT
>NW_021834351.1:15000-30000 GCF_006345805.1 Octopus sinensis
AGACTTGGAGCCAACTTGTACAAATATAAAGCAAAAGTCAAACATAGAATAATAATAATAATAATAATAATAATAATAATAATAATAATAATAATAATAATAAAAATAATAATAATAATAATAATAATAATAATAATAATAATAATAATAATAATAATAATAATAATGATAATAATAATAATAATAAACAAACTGTTCCCAGAAGAGCACAAAGGATGCCGCAAAGGCTCATATGGCTGTAAAGATCAACTAATGATTAATAAAGCCATAACTGAAGACAGCCACAGAAAGAAGAAAGGCCTCAGTATGGCCTGGATTGACTACAAAAAGGCGTTTGATAGCATACCCCACACATGGATCCTCGAAACACTAGCCATTAACAAAGTAGCACCAACAATCATAAAATTCACAGAGCACTCTATGAATAAATGGCAAACAGTCCTACACCTCCAAACAAAAGAGGGACTCATGAAAACCAAAGACATCCCCATTAGAAGAGGAATATTCCAGGGAGACACGCTCTTTCCACTCCTTTTCTGTTTGGCACTGTCACCTCTATCTGATATGCTAAATAGAACTGGATGCGGATATAAATGTTACGGCAAAACGACCAGCCACCTTTTATATATGGATGACCTAAAACTATACGCTGCAAATGACAAACAGCTGGAAACACTATTAAAGACAGTTCATGGATTTACCAAAGAAATAGATATGAAATTTGGATTAGAAAAATGCGCCAAAGTAACCATGAAAAGAGGAAAACTAGTTAAGAGTAACAACATCACACTAGATAAAACCAATGAAATAAAAGAATTAGACCAAAGCCAAACTTACAAATACTTAGGAATCCATGAACTAGATAAGACACAACACACACAAATGAAAGAGAAAATAAAAAAGAATATTATAGACGAGTTAGATCAATACTAAACACAGAGCTCAATGCTAAAAACAAGATAATAGGTATCAACACTTTAGCTGTCCCAGTTATAAGTTACAGCTACAATATCCTTAACTGGACACGAAATGAACTGACCAAAATAGATAGGAAAACAAGAAAAATAATGACAGGATCTAGGATGCATCACCCAAAATCTGACATAGAAAGACTATATATACAACGTATAGAAGGTGGTAGAGGCCTTATACAGCTGGAAAACTACTATAAAATAACCACCATAGGATTGCAAAAATATCTACTTCAGAAGGAAGGAAAACTGATCCAGATAGCGGCAAAACACGAGCAAAACAAAAAACTGTTCTCAGTATTTAAGGAAGCTGACAAATACATACAAGAAATCATACCACCTAATAAACATGAAGAAGAAGAAGAAGATGAAGAAACAACAAAAGCTATAAAACAAATGAAATCCAAACTAAAAATAGAACAGCAACGAACCATGATAAAACGATGGCAAGAAAAGCCCCTTCATGGTAAATACTGGACTAAACTAAACGCAAAAGAAATAGACAAAGAAAAATCCCAGCAATGGTTGAGAAGCTCAGGACTCAAAGCAGAAACAGAGGGATTTTTAATTGCAGCACAAGACCAAAGCCTCCCCACCAGAAATTACCAAAAACATGTAATGAAAAGAAATATTACAAGTAACTGCAGAATATGTGGAGATGGACAAGAAACAATAAATCATATTATCTCTAGCTGCCCAGTCCTGGCTAAGAAGGAATATATTCACAGACATGACAGAGTTGGAACCTACATACATTGGAAGCTATGCCAACATTATGGAATAACAACAGAAAAAAGATGGTATAGGCACACACCAGAAAAGGTCACAGAAAACGAGAAAGCAACCATACTCTGGGATATGCCGATACACACAGATAGAGAAATTAAGGCCAACAGACCAGATATAGTTGTCAGAGATCATGAAGGAAAAAAATGCTTTCTAATTGATGTATCAATACCGGCTGATGACAACGGTCTCTAAAAGAAATGGAGAAACTCTCAAAATACAAAGACCTGGAAATAGAGGTAACTAGAATGTGGAATCTGAAAACAGAAACAATTCCTATCATAGTAGGTGCATTAGGCATGATAAAAAAATATTCAGACAAATACATAACAAAAACACCAGGACTTACAAACACATATAACATACAGAAAATTGCACTACTAGGCACTGCACACATCCTACGCAGAACACTTTCCATACAATAACCATCAGAGCATCACAACAAATCACAGCACATACCCAAGGCACACAGAGCTGTGCTCGGTAGTGAAGTGAAAGCACGCTATAAAAATAAAACTACTGAATAATAATAATAATATAATAATAATATAATAATAATAATAATAATAATAATAATAATAATAATAATAATGATAATAATAATGATAATAATAATAATAATAATGATAATAATAATAATAATGATAAATAATAATCATGAGGATAAGGATTTTGATTTATTTGCCATAAGGGTGAAGGTTGAAAAATAGTAATAATAAGGATCGAGCTGGCAGAACCGTTAGCACGCCGGGCGAAATGCGTAGCCGTATTTCGTCTGCCGTTACGTTCTGAGTTCAAATTCCGCCGAGGTGGACTTTGCTTTCATCCTTTCTGGGTCGATAAATTAAGTACCAGTTACGCACTGGGGTCGATGTAATCGACTTAATCCGTTTGTCTGTCCTTGTTTGTCCCCTCTGTGTTTAGCCCCTTGTGGGTAATAAAGAAACAAATAATAAGGATAGCTGTGGCGACAATAATAATGATAATAATTACAATCCTAGCGTCGACAGCCAAAGCAGTTGTAGTAGCTGTCGAATCATAAGCTACATAAACAGAGATGACTAAGATAGAGAATCAGCCAACATTAGAAGTTATGACAATCTGTCAGCTGAATACTTCAACCTCTAACTACATTAACTCTATATGTAGCGGTACTAGCCGTCCTTGTAGCAGCAATAGTGTCAGCGGTGGCTTTGACGACATTAACTTTAACCTTGATAATAATGAAACCAACCCTGATAACATTCACAGCGATTCTCATGTAAATGAGGATTATATAGCTAATAATAATCCCTGTAACTGTATTAACTATCACCATCGCAATGGAAGTGTTATTACTAATTATAACTCTCTTGACACTTACGTAACCTTGGATAATACGAATAATTTTATCGGGCCTAACAATAAGTATCGCTCTCTTTCGATCCTGGAATAACGCAGAAAGTACTGATGTCCATAAATCTAAATTATGTAATTGTAAAAACAAACTTCTATGTCCTCTCAATAATTTATACCATACTAAAAATACTTTCAGATGTGATGTAGCAATTAATCTACCTACATTTACCTACATCAGTTCCACTTCTTGAAAATTTAAGCAAAGATTATATAACCAATCGGATCTTTGTGGTTATCGTCACTATTTATAATTTTGTTCTAATTGTTTTCAAATTTGGTATATGGATTAAGTTTGTATGCTAATTACGAAAATTAAATTCATTTTCCTAATAAATTCATAATTAAAAATGTTATTAGCCTAAAAAATTTGCAAAATTTGGGTATTTTAGCCAATCAGAAGCAAGTATTCTACAAATTACCATGAAGGTCTGTTAACATGTTAAGCAAAGAAGTACCGCATATCCCATAGCTGATTGCGAAGAACTCTGTTTCCATAGTAACCAAAGATACTGCGCATCCGCACAAGGTGTGTAACTACCAAATTGAGTGTATCAACAAATTTAGAGTACCTGGGCATCTTTAAAGCGTGGAAACAAACGCCGGTGTGGGACACACCGTTCCATGGTTGACTCTTATTTTTGTGAATTTATGTGGAGAAGGAGGTATGAGAAAGATAATTTCTTTTGTAAAATCCAAGAGTGTATTGCAAACTTTCGTTCTTGAGTTTTTTCACTAATAAATGTCTGTTTTAAGCAATGCTTTGACTGCTATTTCTAGCAACTCTCGTTGGTTTGCTCGTATCTTTTAAATATTTAATATGCGCGCGAATCTTTTAATGTTTTTTTACTGTTTACTGTAGCTAGGTTAATGTTTTGACATGCCAACGCCCCCCTCCTTTCCCGCTACTGTGACAGATAATGGAAGAGGCGCTGTTTTCTGATTGGCTGAACATTCTGAAAATTATCAAACTTAGAACACCTGTAACATTTTCACAAAACTTTTCTGGAATAAATGAATAATAAATTCGGATATAGCGTCGAAAATGACATCTATATGATACATTAATATATTTTTGGAAGATTTCGACACGCAGTGACGATAACCACAAAGTCCCTGCCACTCTTATATTTTTAACAACGTAATATGGCGGAGGTTTCATCACTAGCAAAAAAGAATTCGAGAATTGAAGGACAAAAAAATTAAATTCAAAACTACTTGGAACGTAATAAAATATGCATTACCTATTCGAATGATTGGTATAGGTGTAGGCTTTGCTGCGTTGAATTATGGGAAATATTCAAATGCTCAGCTAATACCTTTACCAAATCTAGTGAACTCAGGCTGAAATGTTCGCACTACATTAAAAACACATTTTCATACTTTAAACCGGTTAATTAATGTGTTTCGAATATTTGCTACTTATCTTTAACCTCTTAAGCTTCTAGTCGACCATATTTTGTAACGTAATTAAGCATACACGCCTCATTTAAATATTATATAACCTTCTGGTTATATATTCTAACTCTATATGTTTGCAAACTTTATATTCAATAACTAGTGAACTATTCGATAGTCCAGTGTATGGCTTTCTAGCCACCGTGTCCTTTGTTTACACTTTCTTTGTATACCTTTATTTGATATCTCTATATACATTCTCGGGATCTTTCCTTCTCCCATGTTTCCGACGAAGAGCTCCGCTCGAAACGTCAAACCCTCCTTCTTCCCTTCTTTCCTGAGCGTCCAATAATACTTTATTTGTTCCACATCCTTGCGTTGTTGTCTTTTTGTTTTCTAGTTTGGATTAACTTTATATATATGTATATATATATATACATATATATCACAGAGATGTAATTGCATGGTAAGTGACCTGTTCTGAGATCGTGTGCTGGAACGAAAACTATTGCAGCGTGGAAGGTGTTTATAAGCCATTTAAGAAACACACAAAGACCGTTAGCTTCACTTCAACATTTAAATTTAATTTGCCAAAATAATTTCGTCGCTTTAAGTTCGCGACCCGCAGCACGGAATTTTGTCAGTAAACAGGTCGCGGTCTTACCAAATGAAGAAAGAAAGAGTAGGAATGAAGAGAGGAAGTAGGTGTCAGAAGAAGCGAGGAGAGGAGAGGAGGGGTGTCAGATGAAGAGATGAAGAGAGTTGAGCCCAGGTGGAGCAAAGGAGAGAAGAGAGAAGATTAATTCCTGTTCACGGTGAAGGCAGGTGTCGGGATGGCCTCTGTGCAAAGACAATCCGATCACAGACAGGTGTTGTAGCGAATAACCGGTAGAGTGGAAATGGCGCGAGACCAGGTTGTCAGTACCGAGCCTGATGTCTTGGAGGTGTTCCGCGAACCGGTGAGCCAAGTGGCGTCCCGTTTGACGGATGTCCAGAGAAGGACAGAAAGTGCGGGAGATGCAGTAAATGACGTTGCTAGAAGTGCAAGGAAAGGAATATATATATGTATATATCTATGTATGTCTATGCATACATATACACACTTATATATATATATATAAATATGAGTGTCTATTTATGTGTGTATATATGTGTATGTCTATATATATATATATATATATATATGTGTGTGCGTGCATGTGTGTATAAGTGAGTGTCTAGAAGTATGAGTGTAAATACAAGTGTACCTGTTGTACCTTAGTTGGATGAAAGGGGACGAACATTTGATGATAATTTTATGGCTTTCGGTTTTCTCCGGTTCATCTTTTATCTTCTTAATGTCAACTCAAGGTTGCAGTATATCTGAGCATCAATTACGATCTCAACTCCAATATTAGCAATAAACTAATTTTGGTAGACAAAATTGTTATCTAGTTCTCTAGACAGTTATACTCAAGTGAGCAGCTGATAGCGGTATTTTAGTTACAACTGGTGTTTGTGTCTGTTAGCATAATTGATAGAGTTAAGCTTTTGAAGGTTAATGAGCGCTAGGTTTTATGTTGTAATGAAGCTAGGTAATATTGTAGAGTTTCTGTTAAAAATCCTCTTATATCTATGCTGTAGGTGAAAGTGTTAAAAAAAGGTGTATCTACAGTTGAGGCGATTAGTGGTTTGAACTACGTCATATTTGTTTTTTTTTATATATATTTCTGCTGCTACTGTTAGCATCATTAGTGCCTGATTAGTGGTATATTCAATGTAGTAATTTCTTTCTTTAGCGATTTTGTTGTAGTAAGTTTCATTAATAATTTGTATGTTGGCAAAGAGCTTTTGAGATGTTCTTAACACAACTAACAAGATTGTTGATTGTTTTCAAACTGGTTAAAGAGAGGGAGGAAGTGTATGTAATTTAAAAAATCTGGTTTATTGAAAAATCTAGTAGGATGAATTAGAACGGTTAAGAACCACATGATAGAATTATTGTGAAGGTTGATCTCCATAAGAATAAAAAATTAGAATCCCATGAAGGATGCAGGTAGACACTTTTAATTTTCTTTCCCTTCTATTGACAACAGTATATAAAAAGTAGATTGTTATCGCAGTATAGACCTTCTTAGTTTCTAAATTTAGATTTAAGGTAAGTTAGAAAAGGCTGACAAAATCACTGATTTCAGCTGAATCTAGTGAGGCCATGCTGGCATAGAAATGGATGGCCAGAACCTTGAGAGAAAAGGAGATAGATAGCTATGTATGTATGTATGTATGTATGTATGTATGTATGTATGTATGTATGTATGTATGTATGTATGTATGTATGTGTGTGTGTGTGTATGCATGTATGTATGTATGTATGTATGTATGTATGTATGTATGTATGCATGTATGTATCTATCTATCTATCTATCTATCTATCTATCTATCAATCAATCTATCTATCTATCTATCTATCTATCTATCTATCTATCTATCTATCTATCTATCTATCTATCTATCTATCTATCTATCTATCTATCTATCTATCTATCTATCTATCTATCTATCTCTCTCTCTCTCTATATATATATATATATATATACTTATATATACATATATATATCAATTTATATACATATATATATATCAGATGTATTTGTGTATATATGTATATTGAGAGAGAGAAAGAAAGAGAGAGTGGGAAAAAAGGGGAGAGGAATCATATTCTTTTAATACCAATTTTTAAAATTTTAGTATTGACATGAGTAATTCTGTTAAACCAGCAAAATCCTTTCATTTGTATTTTGCCACAGACATAAGGGTGTTACTACGTTAATATAAGAAATAATTTTTATGCAGAATATGTTTATGAATTTTCCCCGTTTTTTTTTGTCATGTTGGTTAGTCTTACCGTAGGTGCCTGTTGGAAATCAGTCATATAACTTTTCAATGTGACCTATAGACGTTTAGGAGATGAGATCCAGCCGTATAAGATTGTTTCGATTTTGTGTATGTGTATTAACAGCTGTGCTTTTAGTACTTTTTTTATAGAAACTTTTCAACGTTGTTTGTGACGTATTAATAGAAAGTGTTTTCTCCAGTTTCTACAAGTTTTTTTTTCTACTTGAACGAAGATCTGGCAAAAAGTTCTGATGTAGTTTAATACAAGATTTAAGATGTCATGGAACTATTTCTTTATGTTTCTGAACTTCAGCGAATTTAATTAACTGAAATATTTCGCCTTCAAAGAGTTTGAGTTGTCTATTCACTGAGTGAATCGGTATGTTTTAAATCCAAAAGTAAATTAGTATTTCCCTCTTATATATGGTGAAGGAATACCATCTCTACGTAGGTGGGGTGAAAAGTTCATAGCCTGATTATGAAAGAGCTGTGAAATGTTGCATGCATCATTAATTTCCAATCTTATTAATAAGTGCATTATTTCTCCCCAAGTAACTGGCATCTGACTGTTCAAAGAAGACTTCAGAAGAAACTGTTGGGAACTTCTCTTGAAAATGGACAAAATTTGGCATCGTGGCGTCTTCAAGTACCTGCATAAAAAAGGGCTTATCACACAACGACATTCATGCTGATATGGTCTCTACATTAGGAGATGAAGCTCCAGCTCGATCAAAGGGCAAAAATGGGTAACTGAATTTGGGAGAGAAAGGGAGAGTCTTGAAAATGACCCAAGGTCTGGATGTCCTACAACTGCCACCATCGAAGAAAACGTTGTTCGTGTTCACTACATGGTGATGTGGACGCATATGCCCTAGTGGTTAGAGCAGCGGACTCGCGGTCGAGGGATCGTGGATTCGAATCTCAGACTGGGTGATGTGTGTGATTATGAGCAAAAACACCTAAGCTCCACGCGGCTCCGGCAGAAAGTAAGGGCGAACTTCTGCTGATTCTTTCACCACAACTTTCTCTCACTCTTTCCTCCTGCATCTTGCAGCTCACCTGCGACGGACCAGCGTCCCGTCCTGGTGGGGAACCTATGCGCCAAGGAAACCAGGAAACCGGGAAACCGGGAAACCGGCCCTTATGGTCCAGGCGAGGCTCGAGAGGGAACAACTACATGGTGATAGATGACAGGTAATTGACGGTCAATCAAATAACTAATGCTGTTAACATATCTCGCGAGAAAATTGAGAATAATATTTTTCACAGTAAACTTAGCATGACGAAGGTTTCTTCTCAGTGGGTACCACGTTTTCTGACACCTGATTAAAAGCGAACCAGGCTGATCACATCACAGGAAAATCTAACATTGTTTGAAATGGATCCAACTGGTTTCCTAACCCAGGATAAATATTGGCTTCGTCACTTTGAGCCAAAGAATGAGACAATCCATGCAGTGAGAAGCATTCCTCACCTACTCCAGAGAAACCCAAGATCATTTCATCTGCAAGAAAGATGATGGCCTCAGTTTTTTGGGATGCAAAGAGCAATGTGTTTATTGATTATCTTCAAAATTGACTCACAATCAATGGGAGAGTACTGTATCAAATAGCTGAGGCAGTTACGAAATTCTATCAAAACCAAACGTCCAGGAAAACTGACAAAGAAGTGTTTTGTTTCATCAGGAGAATGTGCCAACACACAAGTCCTTGGTTTCAATGGCTACTGTGAGTGAATGTGACTTCGAGCTGGTTAATCACCTTCTCTATTCTTCTGATTTGACCCCATCTGATTATCACCTGTTTCCCAGCTTGAAAAAAGCACTTGACTGGGAAGTATTATTGCAGTGAGGATGTTATCTGCTGTTGATATGCTGTTAAATATCTGCTGTTGATGACTTTTTGAGAATCGGGATGAAAGCTTCTTTACCAATGAGATCCAAGCACTACAACACCAATGGAAGAAGTACGTAGATCGCAGGGTTGGGGGCGGGGGGCTATGTTGAAAAATAAACTTCATTTGATGACATTCTATGAGATTATCTTGGTAGCCAATGAATTTTTCAGCCAACCCTCGAATTAGTATCTTTAAAATATTCTCAATTCTTTGTTGTACTACATTGTAAGAAGGTTTTTCTCTTTAATATAATAATAATTTTTTTTGTTGAGGAGATTATTTTCTGCTTTAACATTATATCGATATATATATATATTATATATATATATATATATATATATAGGGAGAATTCACAAAAAAAACCCAAAAGACGAAGACAGGTGGAGTAGACAACAAACAGATGTATTAGTATAACGCTCGGGAAGTGAAAATATATATGCCTGTATTTGTTTCCATGTAGAATATTCATATGAATCTCACATTCTTCTCTTAGAGTTTCCTCGACAGATGTTAATATATGAAACACTAGAGGAAATAAACGCTTTCTAACTTCAATAGCAAATATTTTCGATTCTAAGTACATAATAATGGCAAGTATATATATGCAACATTATATATATATAATAATGGCAAGTATATAATGCAACATTATTTTCGTTTAGCATAGTCTACCTGTCAGAGATGAAAACAATTAAGCTGTCCCGTTTGATGACAAGTTTTTAAGGTAGTAAGAGGTTGCTGGCAAACTTTGCTGTGTTGATATTCCGACGCAAGTGCAGTGGTGAGATATATTTTAGTTAATTTATAGACGAATATTTTATGTGAGAGCTGTTTGTTGTAGTGCCTGTATCTAGAGCCCACCTCTTGAATCTTGTAGATGATCTGGAAGCAGGTGGCACTTTTCGAATGTAAGATGTTTTGATTCGATCAGGCAGTTGCTAATGCATTAATGACGACAGTATTCTTCATACAGTTTTCACAACCGACAACGAAACACTTCAGTAATATTTCAAATTACAAACTGGATGCACTCCTATGTGTAGTAGGAACTGGCTAAACCATACTTGGCAATATCGAAAGCATAAGGTTAACTTTTCCTAAGAATTCACAATTATACGTCAGCTGAGCAAAAGAAATAAAGCAGATTCTTTTCTTGTCGTTGGAAATTCCAAACTCTTCCCAGTTACCTTGAATAATTCACAACAAAGTGACAAGAAACTCAGAGTTGCGACGGAGGGATTTGTCTGCATATGAATGAATAAGCGCTACTACATTTGTTGCGTACACACACACGTACACACACACACAAGCCTCGTCGTGTATATACCTGCACACATACATACACACATACATATATACACACATGCCTGCACACACAAACACACGTATACAGAAGATCAATGCATGTGTGTGTTTGTATGCATGCAAAAATATTGGATCTCCATAATTTTCGATGTGAGTATTCAATTATTCGAAAAAGTGGATTGATCTACGTGTAAATGGCTGAAGATTTCTACAAATGCGTGGCTCATATTTTACTGACAAGGGTTAAGTCACAATTACTTACCTAAGTTGCTACGCATTGACGGTAAAACAAGTTTCTAAGCTTTTCAGACGTACTCTATGCATAGAGATACATACGCATATCTATGTATGTATATATATATATAATTATATATATATATATATATATATAAATATACCATTATCAATAATAACAAAGGGTGAAATTAATTAATTAAGAAGTAATCAGTAATTTCACCAAGTAGAATTCGGCGTGTAAAAGACCAATTCATGGTAAGTTTAAGTAATACTAAATAATTAGGGTTCAGCAACGATTTGCCTCACCACACACCGAATTTAGAAATAGCAGTCAAAAAGTCTTGGCTATTCCTTCTACTTTAAAGACAGATCCCAGTAGAAGGAATAGCCAAGACTTTTCGACTGCTATTTCTAAATTCGGTGTGTGGTGAGGCAAATCGTTGCTGAACCCTAATTATTTAGTATTACTAATATATATATATATATATATATATATATATATATATATATATATATATAATATATATATATATATATATATATATATATATATATGTATATATATATATATATATAATTATATATATAATATATATTTGTATATATATATATAAATGTTTATATATATATATATGATATATATATGTATATATATATATATATGTATATATATATGTATATATATATGATATATATATGTATATATATATGTATATATATGTATATATATATATGCATATATATATGTTTATATATATATATATATATATATATATATGTATATATACACATACATACATACTTACATACCTACATACATACATGTGTGTGTGTGTACACGCATATACATACAGATTTATTCTCCGAATATCACTCTGTTGTGTCAGGAATCACTTACTTCCATTTACTTCGCTTCTGGCATTGTTTAACCATGCTACCATATTCTCCGCTTTTCTTAATTTATACAAGAGACAAATTGTCTGAAACATCGATATTTCGTTAATCTACAGCGTAATACGTTGTTGTTAGTTGTTAGTATTTATTTATTTTTTCTGCTTATAATTTGCCATATGTGAGTATATGCATGTATGCCGTTTTTTTTGCATATAAGTATGTCCCTATATCTATTAAGTTCGATGAAATATTTTCTTACATAGAATTTATACACAGTTGTATTGTTTAAGATTTATTTTCATTTATCTATTGGTATGTTTACACTATGGTTAATATATATCTGTATCTCTTCAGCTCTTATCCAATCTAACCATAAATTATGTGAGTTTCAATGATGAAATAAAGGAAGGTAGAAACTGTCGTAACACAGGATATACAAACCATTAATTAACAAGAAATAATTAAAAGTAATTCACACAATTAATAGATTTTCAAGTTTAATTTTACAGGTTTTTTTAATAGAATTCAGAGCTGAAATTTTCAATGTTTCGTATACGAATACTCCAATGTAGACAATGCGATCGAAGATTGAAAAAGTAGGTAATGGCTATATATGCATATTTCAAGACTTATTGTTCGTAACAATTAATAGATTATACATTATTTACATTATTTACATTTGACGGATAATTGTCCTTATCTTTTTTGTTTTTAACAAAACGTTTCGGCTGATTTACCCTCCAGCCTTCAGCAGGTGTCTTGGAGGAATTTCGAACCTGAGTTCTCATTCCTAAGGTATTTTTCGATGTTGTTATTATTATTATTATTATTATTATTATTATTATTATTATTATTATTATTATTATTATTATTATTATTATTATTATTAAGGTCACTGCCTGGAATCGAACTCGGAATCTTGGGGTTAGTAGCCCGCGCTCTTAACCAATACGCCATATGCCCTAAAATTCACTCCATAATTGCCCACGGTCATATGACGTAGTGGTTAAGGTTCCGAATTCGATTCCAGGCAGTGACCTTAATAATAATAAGGATAATAATAATAATAAAATCAAACAATACCTTAGGAATGAGAACCCAGGTTCAAAAAGTGAGAGTAGCCCGCGCTCTTAACCACTACGCCCGTGGGCAATTACGGAGTAAATTTTAGGGCTCCATAATTGCCCACGGGCATATGGCGTAGTGGTTAGAGTGGGGGCTACTAACCCCAAAATTCCGAGTTCGATTCCAAGCAGTGACCTGAACAACAACAACAATGATAATAATAATATCGAAAAATACCTTAGGAATGAGAACTCAGATTCGAAATTTCCCCAAGACTCCTGAAGAAGGCTAGAGGGTATATCAGCCGAAACGTTGTGTTAACAATAAACAAGATGAGGAGAAATATCCGTCAAATGTAAATAATGTACATAATTCCTCATCTCTTAAATATAGAACTGAATTAATAGATTTTTAAATACTTCAACATTTAGTTAACTACATATACAATGAGCTCTTTGAATTAATTAAGTGCAGAATATGTATGTCTCTATAACATGGTTTTTGTTTTCAAAAACATACTGACAAAAATTACTGAAACGATTAATAAATAAAAAAAAAACGAATTCAATATAATGGTGAATAATTTTTATTGAAACAGAACTAGTCATACTTTATGGAAATTGGTGATGCAAAACATGTGATAATTTATAAATTTGCCAATAACAGGATGGACCAGTCAAGCCGCTGATTTACCGATTATGTCGTTAAAAAGAAACATTAAAAAATATTTTCCTTCCTATGCAAATTAAAACTTTACATAAATAATATTAATAATATACAATAGTCCTCTTCATAAATTATTAAATACACTTCCTGAGAAAACATAACAACCAAATATTCAGAATAATTTATTTAGTGGGACTCTGGATTTTATCCATTGAAAGCATTATTGAAAATATGCAAAATCATAAGAACTTAACATAAGTTCAGTAACGATGATATAAAAACAAAAACAAATACAAAATACCCCGAGCTATCCTGTAACTTAAATATAATTATTCTTTGTTAACAGAGCATTTGTTATTATATGGTTTATTGATAAAATTATAATGTTTTTGTTATATTGCGATTATAAACTTAGCTTTGGTGTGGCGTTCAATGAAATATATTTCCAGACCAATGCTTTTTGGAATGGGTGAAAAACTATAATACAAAATTCTTAATATTTTAAATTTATTTCAGCCCCTCCTTCACTTTATATTATAAAGAGGTATTTTATAGTAGAAACACAAGATATATATTATGCATCTTTAAGAAGGCTAATAATTTTGAGATTCAGGGAAATGAACAGTTGTGAAAATTCGTGACTTTTCAAACGATATTAGAAGCGTAAGAGAAGTCGTCCTTTCCACAATGAAGACAACTGAGTGTGTTGTGTACATGAAATATACTTGAACCAAAAATGTTATCGATGACATACCCAGTTTTAAGTTTAAGAATTTAATCAAGAAATCATCGAACCCATAATACGCTTGGTGAAGTATTTATTAACCTAAGAAAGATAAAAAATTAATGCCGATCTGGGTTGGACTTGAATCGAGAATATAAAGGGATTTGATCGAATACCGCAAGATATTTTGTCCAGTATCACAATGTTCCCGCTTCTTTTCTTTTCCTCCTCTCGGCTACTCCTACTCTCATAATAATAATAATAATAATAATAATAATAATAATAATAATAATAATAATTGAATTATAAAAAAAACGACTTGTTTTAGAATCGGCACAAATCTAGATTTTATAAGAAATTGTACGGAAAATTGTAACATTCATGCTTTTTTTTCTAAGAGCAATAAGAGCAGTGAATATTTTTATCAAATGATACACAAATCCTTCTTGGTCCCGTTCTGAAATCGTCATGAGCTTATCACTTGCTCTATGACGTTCGTAAGTAAATCTTCCTAAGCTGGAAGTGTATCACAGATCCGTTAAAAGAAGGAAATCTATTACGAATGCTATTTCGGTAGGAATTCTCCAGGATTTTTTTATTTTAACAGTATTATATTTTAATAGGTAGGAAAATTGCTTGTAGTAATTTTATAAGTTCATTCAATATAGAGTCACAAATTAAACCTAGTTTTTGATAATTAATTCTAGCATAGATCTAAACATATCTAAACCTAGTATTCCTTGAAGAACTAAAATAATTCCGTTTCTACCATTTAGAGAAATTATTAAA
>NW_021834351.1:32500-37500 GCF_006345805.1 Octopus sinensis
ACATTCCAGTATCTCTCTACTTTCAGTTTCACTTTCACTCCCAATATAATACACACAGCAACACGCAAACACACTTTCTTGTACACACAAACAAGAATTCACAGAAACATACCGATAAGCAAAAGCAAGCACTGACATATTTATATTTTACACACTCTCACACAAATGCACACGTATATATATATATTATATATATATATATATATTATATTATATATATATATTATATTATAATTTTATGTATGTATATTATGTTTATGTAACACACATACGTATATATATATGTGTGTGTGTATATATATATGTATATATATACATATATATACATTATTATATATATTATATATATATATATATATCTATATATATTATATATATAAAATATATACAATATTATATATATATACATCTATACATATATGTGTATATATGTATGTATATTAATATGTGAAGTAAAGTATTGATAATGCCTGATCAATATTACGTTAATAGTTGCTATTTGCTATCACAATTATTTGCTGGACAGTGAATTTTCTGTATGTGAAATCTATTTAATTCAAACCGGTCACTTGTATATGACAAATGAGTAACATATTTCATACTAACATTATAATTTATTAAAAAGAAAGTAATTGATATTCTGATTTATCGATATTTTCTATTGAACCATTTTAATGTGTGGATGTCATATCGACAAGAGCTTTGTCAATGCTAGCACATTTTCTTAGGCATACATTTAAATTGTACCCAATATTAAAATTTTATTTTATATTTTTATTTCCAGAAATTTGGAAGAAAATGTAATTTGAGATGGATAGAAGCGTCTGGAATAAAGTTACATTATCGATGATTACAATAAACTTTCAGAATTGTTTTTACTTTTGAAATCTTTATCGTCGAGTAAATGTGACAAAGTTTACATAAAAAAAAATATTTATTGCAAGAGACAGATATATACTCAGAGAAAACAATGATTGCTTTTAGTGAAAAAAAAAAAAGAAAAAAATTCTCGCACTAACGCATACACAGTAAAGGGTGTGATAGAGAAAGGGAGATACATATAGAAATATATAGACATATGCGTAGATAAATAAATGGACACGGGAAAGTGGGAGGGGTTAATGGGAAAACAAAGAATTACGAAAGTAACAAAAAAACTTAGATGGAGAAACAAAGCAGGCAGGAGAGTATGTGATAAAAAAGAAAGCGAGAAATCAAAATATGTATTGCCAACTGTAGACTTAAATGTTTAACACTTTTGTGCTGTCACTAAAATACAAGTCTCACACGTAGTTGTTTACAGTTTGATTTCGGAACCATCAATGAAACAAAATATTATAAAAAATTAGAAAAAAGTGATTTGAAGTTACTTTTTCTTGTTTAACGAAAGCACGATTATTAGATTTACTTAAAAACGTTGATAAAAATCTTCCAAATTATTTATCCCTGATATCATTATCTTGGAAGTTCCAACTCCGAAGTATCTTGAATGTACCAATTGCAATATCAATAACTAGAAATTTTAAGAACTTCGTATGCAATAAACAAAGGAGAAAACCAGTAAATACTGTTATTCCATAATAATAATAATAATAACTAATAATAATATTTTTCCCTACGCAGAACACTTTCAATACAGTAAACATCAGAGCCACACAAGACCACAGCACAAACCAAGCACACAGAGCTGCGCCTCGTGATGGTGAAGTGAAAGCACGCTATAAAAATAAAAACTAACTGAATATAATAATAATAATAATAAAATAATAATATATTTTCTACGCAGAACATCAATACAGTAAATAATGAACAGCAATACCCAAGGCACAAGTGGTGAAGTGAAAGCACGCTATAAAAATAATAACTGAATAAAATAATATAATAATAATAATATAATAATAATAATAATAATAATAATAATAATAATAACAATAATAATGATAATAATTTCTCACATAGGACCAAGGTTTAGAATTTAGAATAAGGGAATAGTTGATCATATCGACTGAATACAGGACTGGGACTTAGTGATAGATAATAATATTCACAGCATTTTAGATCACTATCAATTTTAGTTTCTCCTTAAAAATTGAATGTAAAATATAATTTGAATATGGGTAGCGTCCATGATTGAGATGATTTTTCATACAAGAACTGAAGATATATTTTCAGAAACTTTTATGAAAAGAACATATACTTTAAAATAAAAATTACTAAAATTGGTGAACTGTCGTGCTTTTTGTCATACTTAGAGAATAGATAAATACGATAAGATGCTTTACTGTTTTCGTTAGATTTATGATTTAAATATTGAGAAATCCCACGGTTAATTAATTGATAATTTCGTCTTTAATTTAGAAATATATTGAACTAATTCTTTTAGCAGATAATTTGACGACTTCTATGCTGAGCATATCATTTATTCAAACCTACTGTTGCTCTGCCAAAATGCATATTACTTTTAAAATCTAGGCCTATGAAGTCTTCACTTGAGGGCTTCATTTTTATTGCATCCATATTTTGTAATATCAACTTTTGTAGGCATTTATTGTCATAAAAATACTATTAAAACACTAAAGAAATCTATCAATATCAAGTAAATTTAGATATAATGTTTTCACTTCTGAAAGGTCTACGTGAATGGAATGATTTCGTCTCGAATAGAAGAAAATTAATTGACGGCTCATATTACTGTGATAGATTACAACGAATCATTAATCCTGTAATACAGAAAGAAACAGAACGAAACAATATCTCTAAAGCAATATCACTCACGCAGTTATAATTTTGAATACTATTTCAAATTCATTTCTTTTAGTGAAAGGATTATCATTATTTTCGAAACTATTTTAAGAAAAATACGAAACGTTGATAATAGTTTATGACTATTTGTCACTAAATTCAAGATGTATTCTTTATGATTAAGTAAGAAAACCTAACGTTTAATAATGCTGATTCAAGTGTTGGGTGCTTATGCTGATATATGACTTAGGATGGACTCCTTATTCGCATAATCACCGAACCTGGAACTTAACTATGGTCTATCCATAGCACTTACTCAGCATTGCCTGACATCTTTGGGTCTTATTGACACCATTACCTCTCATAACCTCTATACATATAATTATGTATACACACGCATACATACACACACACACACATATATGAACATTTATATGCATAAGTGTATATATATATATACCTATCTGTAAATTTAGATACAAGATAGCCAAAAGCAGTTACAGAATTGTACAAACATATTCACACCGAGGCCTTGGGATTTACACTGAAGTAATGTATAGAAAATTAAATTTGACTGGTTTGGAAATATTAATATTGATTTCATGATATCGGAAAAATCATTTTTACAAACTTCCGTCAAATGATACGTTGGAATATGTAATTTGGAAGACCGTTTATATTTCTATGAACTCTTTGAAAAATGTGAATACATATAAAAGCTTATGTAGACATGTTTGAACATAAACATTTACAAGTACATAGACACTATATATTTCTTACCTCAAAATGATTTGAGGTGACAATAATATATCGCTGCCAGAGAAAGTGTTATCCTATACTTGAGAAAATTTTGACAATAGTATGTGAAAGATATTTCTAAAAATAAACAAAAGACATCAGCACGGCTATTAATAAGTGATGGCGACTTTTGTTTCTTATAAGATATATTTCAGAGAGATGTGTTTTACATTGTAAATATCTGAAAAATATCCTCAAAAATTGTTGGATGTTATTTGGAGGATTATGTACTCAATTCTTACATATACATGAGTCTAAGAGCAAGAAAATAGTGATAAGGAGATGAAGAAATGAACGAAGTATATAAAAGAAGAAAATAAAGAATAAGGGAGAATTGAAATATGTATTTATAAAGGGAAAATAGTATTTATTTCATAATTGCATCATTATATTTACGAAGCTAAAGATATTTTAAATAATAAAACATTTCTATCTTTGAAAATCAACGGTTTTATTTTGTAAATTAAATTTGTTAGTTTGGAATACGATCTAAAGTGTCTTATGTGTTCTTTACTAAATATCGTTCATGTATATATATATATATATATATATATATATTATATATACAATATATACATATATACATACATACATACATATATATAATATTATATATATATATATATTATCTATATATATATATATATATATATATAAGCATGTACATAAATACGTATATACATGCATACAACACACATATATATGAATATAGAATGCATGCATATACACATTTACATACATCCATACAAGCCTATACATATATATCTGCACACAAACACACAGTTATGGATAGTTGTGCGATTATTCTCCCTTTTAAGAGCTGCAAAAGTCGAGTAGTATTTCTGGTTATACGTATTTCCGATCGCTATTAAACGATAAATAACACTGAAGATAAGTAGATATCTAATTTATTATCAATGCTTCTATGTTTTCATCATTTATGCCCAAAATATATTCATCATCCTTGTTCTAGTAAGATGAATTATGTTCCATTCAAAATGTGAGGTAAACATTTTCGCCAGCTAAGAGGAAGTTCACCTTGCATAGATCCACACAAAATGCCGAATCGCTTGATTTCTCACTAATATAAACGCATTTACACACATACACAAATACTGATATGAACTTTACACACCAACATTTCAACTAAGCCATCCATATCCTTTCTCTCTCTCATAATATACACATAGATGCCTATACATACAAACATATATATTATATATATATATATATATATATTATATGTATGTATATATATATATATGCATACACACACACACACACTATATATATATGCATGTATGTGTATATATATATTTGTGTGTAAGTGCGCATGTGCATGTGTACAGGTGCGTATGTGCATTGTGCGTGCGTGCTTGTGTGAACTCCAAGAAGTGTTTACTAATGCAGGCATTTATATTCGCGTATATATATATAATATATATATATATATAATATAT
>NW_021834351.1:40000-49618 GCF_006345805.1 Octopus sinensis
AATAATGATAATAATAATATTAGTAAATATTATTATTAGCGTTATTGTTATTGTTATTTTGATTTCCTTGTTAATTAAATGGGCCTTAAATAATTAAAAAACAAGGACTATCAAAGTTAGCAATAGTTTGGTAATTTTCCTATCAACCCCATGGTATATATATATATATATATAATATATCATATATATATTATATAACTATATATGTATTTATATATGTATATATATATATATATATATATATTATATATATATATATAATATATGTAGTATTGTGTCTGCTCCATGTCTTTCTCTTACGCCAACATTAGTTTTAATTCCTTGAATAATCTCGGGCAGTAATTGAAAGAAAGTTGGAAACCAATCTCACGCAGTTGCGCAGTATATTGATTGCCACCAAAAAATGTCACACAATTTGGTCTTCTTACAATATGTACATTCAAATAACAATACAAATTATCACAATTTCTTCACTTTTATGTATATATATACATATAGATACACATACATGCAATACATACATGCAATACATACATGCATACACATATATATATATATGTATATGTATATATATATATATGTGAATATATACATATATATACATATATATATATATATATATATATATATACATATATGTACGTATATATATGTATATATATATATATATGTGAGTATTTCTTCTAATATATATATATATATATGCTTGTATATATAATTCTGCATGCACATCTTCCTTGTTATATAAATACTCATTGTATAATGTAACTTTTTTCTCATTAAGAAAAGTTTGGTGTATTTCTTGTTATCACTTTAGATAAGAATTATGGTAATGCAAAATTACAAAACATTTCAGAAAGTAAGGTTATCATTTTAGAATTGTAATACAGACAGGTATGTTACTTTGTAGTGTACTTGTTATCACTAAACTTTCAAATTTCAGAAACCGAAATGTAGTATTAAGCATCACCATATACATATGTTTGTGTTAAAAAAAATTAAAACATAACATCATATATAGTTTAAACATTATCAGATTCCTGAATTATAATAAATAATTGCTATATCATTATTTATTACAATTTCCAGAGTCTATAAAGAAAAGGAAAAAAACCCAAAAATGTAGATGTAAATATAAGCACTTCCTTTGCTTCTTATGTGAACCCTTGTTACTTTTGGCACTCGAATTATATGCCTGAAGTTTCCATCATAACGAGGAAACTTTAAACTTGGTGTGCTGATAATAAATGTGGGGATGCAATGCTCATTGCTTTGGAAAATAAAGGCAACGTCAGGTTAAGTATTTTTATATATATGTGTGTGTATATATAAAAGAAAACCTTCTGCTCTTAGCTACACTCTAAAACACATTGTTTACGTGTAGCTAAAGCATCTTCTGGAAATTGTATATAAAATATTCACGATACTGTCTATTCATTCAATAATCCAAAATATAATATCGAATGAGAACGTCAAGAAGAGTCATTATTTTATATTTTGATTTTTAAAATAAATTCTTAAAATATTCTTAAAATTTCTTAAAATATTCAAGCATTTCAGATATTATATGTCTTTTTTTTTGTCATATGTTTTATGGAAACATCTTTGTAAAAATCAAAAGACAATACACACTTTACTCTCATCCGCTAAAAGTCTTTTGTTTTTCATTTATGCCCTCTCTCGTTTAATCAATGGTTTTAATGTTATATAAATTTATATCAGTTCATATGAGAGTTTGTACAGAAGAAAAATATAAAAAAAGAAGAAAGAGTAGTAATTGGTGAATTATCGAATTCATATTTCACAGGTAATTTTCGGTCGGTTATAGAGGTTGCTAGCAGCCGACACATAGTTCTCCCCCATTACGTCTGACACAATTGACATCAACATTTTTTTTCGTATTTTTGAACATTGTGTAAAAAAAATATTTTCATTTCATGAATCTTTACCGTTAAGATATGTTTTTGTTTTATAAAGCAATAAGAAAAGCAGTCAATATACATTACTATTATATGGTGTAATTACTATATAATATAAACTAATAATAACAATAGCAAATAGAATATGCGTTACAAAACTTATACACATTACTTTGAAGGGCGCGCAAAGTTTTATAAATCGTTTAGTTGCCGCATTTGCTGCGACCCAATTCTCACAAAGTGCATATTTAGTAATTTGTAAATTTTAACTCTTTGATAACATATCCAAAAAAACAAGCATGAAGAATGGGTCATGTAAAATTTGGAAAGCAATTGGACAAATTCCGTAATCAGGTTATTCAATTGTTGAATACAAAATATAAATAGAAAAATTGAAGTTGCCCTTTCTTCATAAATTATGTATATTCATCGAAAATTTATCGTCTTCATTTAATGCTTAGCGTTTAACTACTACTTTTGTTGCTGCCGCTGCTATTGCTTTTGATAGTAATAATAATGATAATGATGATGGTGACAATAATAATAATAATAATAATAATAATAATAATAATAATAATAATAATATAATAATAATGATAATAATAATAATAATAATAATAATAATAATAATAATAATAATAATAGTACCCTTATCAGACGGGTAGTCATGATGGGTATACTGGGCTTCGTATATTTTTTACCCCAGTGTCACTTTGATGGCATGCACTACTCTCTCACTCAATCACAATAATAATAATAATAATAATAATGATAATAATAATAATAATAATAATAATAATAATAATAATAATAATATGATAATAATAATAATATCGAACATTGTTGTTGATCTCCAGAAGCCTGTTAACCATGAACAATGTATTCAAAGATGGACTTATTGTTTTATGAAAGGAAACACGCAAAGTACATTCCTAAAACCACAAATAATAAAGACAATAGTAACATTTCTTAACTTTAGTGGTATCCTTAAATAAGTTATTTTCTATTAAGCTTAAAATAGAGATAGGAGAATATTAGCAAAAAGAAGAAATTTATTTTTGCTTCTGTGCTACCATACACACGTCTGCTTTGTAAAATTGAATAAATGAAGTTAATAGAAAACATACTAAGCGCGTTGAGAGAAGCTAACATGGGAGTGCCTTTACATTTATTGAATAGTGGCTTAATGGCATACATATATGTTAGTGAACCAACTTGTTTGTGCACGGTCAAATCCAAATTTGGCATAGACTTCGAAAATAGTCATTCGGGATTATAATCCTCGAAAAAAACTACTAAATCTTGGATTTTGGACTTGGATGTCTAACGCACAATGGAATTGACTACTGGAGGTTTTGATCAAGGATTAAATTGAAATAGTCAATAAATAAATTCAGATTTTGCACCCAATGTTAATGAGATTGTATAGAAATAACATTAAGTATAGAATTCTTATAAAGAACATATCACCCCGTATACGAACATATATATATATAGTATTTACATCACTTTTCAAAATACATGTGTACATACAGACACTTACATATTTAGGTTTGTAATAGCAAACGGAAAAAAAAATTGAATTCAGCACATAAATCACGGGTTACACACACACACACACACACACACACACACACACACACACACACACACACACACATGCACACACACACACACAAACACACAAACACACACACGCACGCACATGTATGCATGTGTGTATGCGTGTGTCTGTGAGTATATACATAATACATACGTAAATATATATGTATATGTGTATATATATGTATTATATATACATATGCATGCATGTATTTGTGTAAGTGTGTGTGTGTGTGTGTGTGTGTGTAAACTTGATGGTGAAGTCAAACACTTAGAAACGTACACCTATGGTTTTCTTATGCAAAAAAAAAAAAAAAAAAAAATCAGACTGAAATTTCTGTAAGCTTGTAAAATTTAGTAAGGAAATAATTATTAATTGCTTGAAATTATCTCCCCTTTCCTATGACACTCAGCAATAATTACCGCTAGATTTTGTTATCTTTCTGAAACTTGGAAAGAAATTCTGATAAATTAACAATTAATTCTGTACGGAATTCAGTTCATCACCTTTCGACTAATATATATTATATAAATATATATATATATATATATATATATATTATATATATATATATATATATATATATAATATATATATATATATATATATATATATATATATATATATATGTATATATATATGTATATATATATACATATATATATATAGATATATATATAGATATATACATACATATATATATATACATATGCATAATCTTTTTACACCAGGGCCGTATGACTGAAAATAAGTCTTAATTGTTAAGTATTTAAAGCTCTCATTGGACATTTTTCTCAAAGAACAGAATGCTCAGTGGTTCTCTATCTTTAACTTTCGAATCATAAGTTAAAATTTTTTTTATAACAAATTAAAATATACATACTACTATGTTTTTATCTTTCTATCGTTTGGGTGGGCATATATATAGAGACGAGTGACTAACATATTGGACAAGCAGCTCAATCTCATTAATATATATTTGTTAAGGCACTCTGTTCTCTTTATGCCATGTACATAATTCTACATGCCTTTTTATGCATTATAAAGTTTTTATGCATTATAAAGTTTCAGGTTCCGCTGCAAACAAGTCATTAACTTCATATTCAGAATTGTGTATACATCCGTCACTTGACGTTCTCGAATGAAGACTACGTATTGCTTTCATAAGAATATTTGGTCCATGAAAATATTTTATTTCAATCTAGAATATGTATAAAATACTTTTTGCCTTGTCGATAAGTAGTATCAATTTTCATGATATACAAATATGAGGTCAAACTAATCGTTATGAGCTAAACCTTCAGTCTATTATAAAATCAATATTTAATGTACCCTACTGTTAAGTTACAATAAATAAAGAGATATTTATATTCTAATAGCAAGAATCTCTTAGTAACAACACCCACCCTGATAATAAGGAAAACTTAAAACTTTTATTGTCTAATATATAAAAAAATTAACGATGAAGTTTTTGTTTTATTAAATAGATAACTGCATACGCAGAGAATAACGTATTATCATACAGCGGGTTAAAAGGGGTTAAGATAATGGAACGGAATAAATTTTGCTAAAAGAATATATTGTAAATGAAAATAAAAATTTTTGTAAGCAAAATATGGAAATTATATTTCTTTCCATTTATATACTTTGATACCAGAAGGTTTTCACAAAATGCAGTAGTGCTACGCCTGAGAAAAAAAAATGCCTATTTTTAAGTGCTAACGGTATATGAAGGAAAACCAAGGTGGGTGAATGCTGGAAAACATGTAAATTCATTTTATAAAGATGTGCATACGAATGTACGATATCGCAGTGGCACACACACATACACACACACCACACACACACACACACACACATACACACACACACACACACATCTACAAATACACTCACACATATTATGCTTACATATGTACATACACACATACACATATACACACATATATATCTATGTGTGTATATATTTCCTTGTATAACAATTGCTTCTTTTGGAGTATGCACAAGGCCAAACGTCAGAGTTGAGTGACGCAGTCAATCGAATCCTCCCAGAGTATTACTGGTACTTCTTTTATTATCAATCTTGGAGGGATGAAAGGCAAATTCGACACCTGCGAGATTTGAACTCAAATACAGAAGGACGAAATCAAATACTCTAAGGCATTTTGTTCGATGTCGTATCATTTCGGCCAACTCATCGTTTTCCTTCTGCTCTTATGAAAAATAACAACAACAACAAAAATAGCAACAATAACAACAACAACAACAATGATGATGATGATGGAAATGATTTCATACAGAAAAGTGAAACTTTAAGCATGGAGAGCTCAGTTTCACTAAGGGACGTAATCAAAAGCTCAAACAGTAACTTAACAAAGAACAGTAGATCTCGTCTGAAAGAAAGTTACAGGGTAAATATCTTTAAAACTCATAAAATCTGTAACAATAACAACAGCAACAACATTCTTCTAATTCCTAAACTCTTTTGGTTCCAATATCTTCAGCTTGTTCTTTGTATTCACACTTTTTTTCCATTTTTTTTCATATTCTCCACTCTGTTTATATTTGTTTTTCTTCGATTTTTTAAATTTATTTTTCGGAATTATTATCAATACGTTTAGTATTATCATCATTATAAATTATTATATTATAAAAAACAAATATTTTAGCGATACAGCTGTTATAAATATACACCATAAGCAATATTAAAGTAATAAGTATATTATGAAACGAAAATCAATTTTAGATAAGTTTTGATTATTGTTTATGGAATGTGTGTAATTCTCCTTCACTGGGAGACCGAATAGTCCTGACACCTTTCTGTCGCGCCGGTTTTTCCATTCGGGGGCCACTGTGTACCATTTCACATTCACGCCCCACTGTTGGCTTGTGTCCAAGAATTTCAAGAATGGCATCCACTGTATTGCATAATTCATTTTCGAAATTATGCATTCGCCTGTAATTGGAGAGAAAAAAAAAAGAGGCACAAATGTAGATTTAAAAATACTTTTTGTAATACATGTTTGGAAAAGTATTTCGTTTAAAATGCACTGTTGGAATGTAACATTGGCAATTAATCAAAAACATAATATAACTGGTGACTGTACGAATTGTAACTATTCAGATGGTAACTTTTTTATGAAAAACCTCAAAAATATATGAGATGTGGCTGAAATATTGAATATACTGAATAAGCAAATAAAAAAGTACTACTAATGCCTCAAAAATCTCTCTTTTACTCTTTTACTTGTTTCAGACATTTGACTGTGGCCATGCTGGAGCACCGCCTTTAGTCGAGCAAATAGACCCCAGGACGTATTCTCTGTAAGCCTAGTACTTACTCTATCAGTCTCTTTTGGCCGAACCACTAAGTTGCAAGGAAGTAAACACACCAGCATCGGTTGTCGAGCGATGTTGGGGGACAAACATAGACATACGCACACACACGCACATACACACACACACACACACACACACACACAAACACACACACACACACACGGCGGGTTTCTGTCAGTTTCAGTCTACCAAATCCACTCACAAGGCTTTGGTCGGCCCGAGGCTATAGTAGAAGACACGTGCCCAAGGTGCCACGCAGTGGGACTGAACCCGGAACCATTTGGTTAGTAAGCAAGCTACTTACCACACAGCCACTCCTACGCTCTCTATATTTTTAAAATATAGTACCCCCTTATTGCTTTCGTTTCTTCACTGTAGGTTATGCATAATTAAGAAAACCTATGATCAAAATCATTCCCAGCTGCCATCATAATCTCTGTTTTTTTTCAGACTTAGAATATGTGGAGGCACATGGCCTAGTGGTTAGAGCAGCGGACTCATAGTCGAGGGATCGCCGGTTCAAATCTCAAACCGAGCGATGTGTGTGTTTATGAGCGAAACACCTAAGCTCCACGCGGCTCCGGCAGAAAGTAATAGCGAACTTCAGCTGACTCTTTCGCCACAACTTTCTCTCACTCTTTCCTTCTGCATCTTGCAGCTCACCTGTGACATACCGGTGTGCCGTCCAGGTGGGGAGTCTACGCCAAAGAAACCGGGAAACCGGCCCTTATGAGCCAGGCATTGCTCGAGAAGGAACAAACAAAAACAACAGGCTTAGAATATCTAGTTCTACATTATTGTATTTCTCCTTCCCTCTTTTAAAGCGGCAGAATTTTACATGAAGGAGATTAGATTTTGTTGTTATTTCTAGCAGAGAGAGAGAGAGAGAGAGAGAGAGAGCGAGAGAGAGAGAGAGCGAGAGAGAGAGAGAGAGAGAGAGAGAGAGAGAGAGAGAGAGAGAGAGAGATAGGGGCTTCCTCGTTGGCTGTTGGTTTCATAATTAAAAATTATGGCGTCTTGGCAGAATCGCCAGAGCATCGGACAAAATAATTTTTTGGTATTTCTTCCGATTCTTCACTTTTTAAGCTCCATTCCCACAGGGGTTACCTTTGTATTTCATCCCTCCGAAGCCGATAAAATAGGATAGATTCCTTCAAAGAATACCAGATAAGCCACCCATAATTGGATACAACTCACCCAACAAGAACTCACTACTTGAACAAAACTTGACTTAAACAAAACTTGACTTAAACAGGATTCGAATAATCCTATCAGGTGGTGCTATTAAGTTAGACATGGCCTGGACCAATCTTTGGTCGAAACATATCTAAGTTTATCTAAGTTTATATATATATATATATATATACACACCATCTATCTATCTATCTATCTATCTATCTATCTATCTATCTATCTATCTATCTATCTATCTATCTATCTATCTATCTATCTATCTATCTATCTATCTATCTATCTATCTGTCTGTCTGTCTGTCTGTCTGTCTGTTTTACCTACTATACCTACCTATCTATCTACTTATCTATCTATCTATCTATCTATCTCTATCTATCTATCTATCTATCTATCTAACTGTACATACATACATCCCGTATATATAATTATATATATATATAGATATATATATATATATATATATATATATATTATATTAATATAATATAATTATATATGTATATTGTGTGTGGGTGTGTGTATATATATCTAAATTCACTCACAATACATTGGTCGGCCTAGCATTTTAGTGGAAGGCATTTGCCTAGTGTTCCACATATTGTGCCCGATCTACAAATAACGTATTTCCATTGCAAACTTAAACCACGCAGCCATCTTGCAAATAAAATGTCGCCATCATGAACGTGTCCTGTTATTCTAAATGATTTCGTCAGTTACATATATTCGTATTTTGCCGAAATCATACCTTGTAAACTAATAATCTTCGTAATTAATGGAAGATAAATATAATTTTGTTTAGAAATAATCATTAATCTACAGCTTATCACATTTGCTATCAATTTCAGTTTTCATTTCTGTCCAGAACCATCCTATAATGGTATTAGGACAGTTATTAGATAATGACTCATGGACGCTATACATATGTACAATACTTTCTTACGAATGTGCCGTCACGCATGCATACACACATATATACAAACATATAGTACACCAACTCACCTGTCTACCTGTCTGTCCATCCAGCTATTTCTCACTCTATCTATTTATACATAATCAGTTTGGTGGCTAGGTTGAAAAGTCAGCTATATCATATTGTCGATTTTAGCTAAAATATTGCTTAATATCACATTTATAACCATGAATTGCGTAGCACAAGAGGCAGGGCTGAATAATCTATCAATCTAATAATGCAGTGTATATACGACAAATAAATCCATAACTCCTCAAATTATATCTCCCAGAGAAGTTGAACCCAGTATCTCTGGACTAATTTAGAATATCTTCATAGATTATATGAATCAGCGAGAGAGTCTCTACGGTGTCGCTTGAATTAGGTATAGTAGCTAACGCACACACATTCTAAGAAAAAGATAGAAAGGCAGATGTAAATAACAAAATTTTAGATAATTCGCAAAAGCCAGGGGAAGCTCGGATGTATTGCTTTTCATTAGGACGCGGTATTTTGTGAAAAGCATCTAACTGTACTAAATACTACGCTAAGACAACGTCACAACAACGCGAAGTCTAAATTAGCACTTAAATTAAGTAGCTATTATACTATAC
>NW_021834352.1:0-2500 GCF_006345805.1 Octopus sinensis
AATTAAACACTCACTCAAACAAAATCACAGTCACACACAAACACACGCGCGAGCGCACACGCACACATGCACACAAACACACTCTAACACACACACAAACACATACACAAACATACACTTACACACACAAGAACTTAGCATTTCTCAAAAATGATTTGCGTAAGATGTGTCATATATTAGGATGCTTTGAAAATATACATAACTAAATGAGATTGTATCGGTGTTAAAGCTATGAAAAATTTGAGCAAGCGTAGCTCTGCAGTGAAGCAACTGAGTGTTAAAAAGTTTGCTTCCACACAATATGGCTACGGTCACAATCACACTCGTGGCATCTTGGGGTAATTGTTGTCTACGTTAGCCTTTAGCCGAGCAAGCCCTATTGCCTGCGTTCGGTAGATGTAAACAGATATAAGCCCATCGCATATGTGTCTTTGTGTATGTGTTTGACGCCCACCACCACTTGACAACCGGCATTGGTGTATTTGGGTCCTCAAACCAAGCTGTTCAACAAAATATTTCTATAGAACAAGTACCACGATTTAACACTATATTGAGATGCTGGTGTCAATTCGTTCCACTAAAATTCTACAAGGGGCTCCAATTTACTAAAAAAGAATATAAAACAAATAGATAGAGAAGACGGGAGAGGTATGCAGTAATAAATATCTGGAAGATCCTGGAAGGAATTGTGCCAAATTTTGGCATTGTAAGCTACACCAATGCTAGAACGGGACGACACTCATAGTGCCAAAGATCCCAGCACTGTCATCACGCTTCAGGACCAGCTTCTGCAACAGCCTGGGTTTCATGGGCCCACAGCTTTTTAATATTCTCCCAAAGAGGCTGGGGAAATTGCACAAAGTAGATGTAGCGGTTTTTAAATCAAAGCTGGACATCTTCCTGTCGAGATTCCCAGATGAACCTACCTCACGGCAAGAGGTGCAAACGAGAGTAGCTATATCAAACTCCATTCTTCACCAAGTGCCACCTATTAGACGAGGTTCTTCGTAATAGCAGTGTAGCACAAAATGGCGGTGCATCAGCATGGCCGCAGCTCTGAGCTGCAACTAGAGAAAAAAAAATTAAAAGGAAAATTTAAAATTAATATTTACTGAGAATGCTAGATCTCGTCCACTACAGAATCGGACGAGATCGACTCCTCCCAAAAGTAACGAAACGCTGGATATTTGTCTTAACCCAAAAGATTGTAAGTGTAAGTGGTTTCGCTTCCTAACCGAATGAAAAAAGAGCGCTTCTTAACATATCCCGAATGTCTCCAAGGTAAGGTAGATTCTCCAAAATTTCAAATGAAGACCTTTTTACAATTTAATTAGTTATGGGGCTTCTTTGTGGTAGACCCCTATTCTTTTCATTTGAAACGGAAAGTAGTTAGCAAGTAAAAATATGCATAATCTAGAACACTGGAACCGTTACACTACTAAATATATGTAAATTGATGTTGCATCGACTCCATCAGAATTTGAACACTATAATATAGTACATACATCAACAGTGCTAACATCAGATTTTATGGCCGCATAAGAACGATTATCAGACAATGTATGAATAATCTATTCTTCAAGCTTCTTTATGGGATAATGTATAAAATTAAATTTAATTAACTTACATTGGGGTTTGATGTTTTTAAATAATTTAATCGCTGGTTATTATTATACATAAGTCGTGTATGAAACAACGTGGTAATGGAAGTTGATTAAATATTCTATTCAAATGGTTCTGACTGATAAATTGATGATTAATTACATTTCATTTTAATTAATTTCGGCCGCACACAACTACACAAATATATATGTGTAAGATTTTGTTTTAAATATATGCGCCGCAACCCTCATAAAGCAAATCTCTTTCGGGAAACGCTGAAAATAAGCCAACAAAAACTTATCTGCATATAATTTCGACGTAAAATTCCATGAAATTATGAAAAATGTAAGAAAATGAAGAAAAAAATAAATGACCAGCCGGCATATAACAAAATGATTCATGACCTTCTTTGGCAGTACACAGACACACATACACACTCACTCACACAACCACACCCATATGTACACAATATATTTTATATATACATATATACATACATAAACATACACACATATTTGTGCAACGTATCTACAGCAGCTACAGCACGTCCACTATCACAGCAAATGCCGCCATAAATCTCACTTTCGAAAGAAGTGAAGAGGTCAACAACATCGATGTTCACTCACTACAGAATCGGACGATATCGAGTCCTCCCAAAAGTAACGAAACGAGGGGTATTTGTCTTAACCCCAAATACTCAAAGTGTAAGTGGTTCACCTTCCTAACTGAATGAAAAGAGAGCGCTCCCTAACATAGCCCCAATGTCTCCATGGGGTCTCACAATCCGTTTTCATCCCAGGTAGATCTCGGATACCTACGTGGATTGGATACTTGGCCCGACCGACTTATGGTGTACTCAGAGATGAAACTAGGTTTACACAAGTAGATCTTGCTCATG
>NW_021834352.1:7500-50062 GCF_006345805.1 Octopus sinensis
AGAGTAAGGAAAAAGTAACTGGCAATGAAATAGTCAATTATTTATTCTAACAGTTATTCTCTAACATTGATACGGAGTTAGGTTATAAGAATAAATTGAAAGAATTTAGTAATTTTGGTGGGCGGGTTATCATTTGAATATTACTAAAAAAATGTAAAAACTAGGCTATAATATAAATAAGATCATTCGTTTTAGTCGAAAATAATTTTTTTTGTTAATAGAAAATTTATGATGAAATCCAATCGTTTATCAAATTTGGTACATTGACTGAGTTGTTCAAAATGGTGGTTATTGAAGATTCTTACAGAAATTCAGTGAAATAAAGAGACGACGTGATAAAATCATCGTAATTAACATATGAAATGAAGAATAATATCAGTAGTATAAAAAAAGCAAATTGATGCATTAATATCGATGATTAAGGCAAGTGCAAAGACAAGTGAAATATTAATGATGAAAAACATATGTGAAGGTAAATTCTACGAAGATACTGCGAAAACGAAAACCGAAATTTGAAAATATTACATCAGCATAAAAAGACAATTGTTACGAAAAAGTAACTTTTCAGAATTTAGTAGTGCATAATTTAGTAGCAGTAGTAGTTGTTGTATTGGTGGTGGTGATGGTGGTGGTGGATGTGGTGTTGCTGTTGGTAGTGGTAGTGGTAGTAGTATTAGTAGTAGTAGTAGTGGTGTGGTAGTAGTGATAGTGGTGATGGTGGTGGTGGTGGAGATGTTGATGATGAGGTTGGTGTTGGTGTTAGTGGTTGTGGTTGTGATGGTGGTGGTAGTAGTAGTAATATCATTATTATTATTAGTAGTAGTGGTGGTGGTGGTGGTGGTGGTAGTCATAGACATGGTAACCTCGAGAATTTTGCAATGTGGTTGTAGTGGCGACGTCGAGAGAACAGTAGTAACAACAACAGCAGCGGCAGCTATTGTAGTAGTAGTAGTAGTGGTAGTAGTAGTAGTAGTAGTAGTAGTAGTAGTAGTAGTAGTAGTAGTAGTAGTAGCAGTAGCAGCAGCAGCAGCAGCAGCAACAACAACAACTGGAGCGATAGACGTAGTGTCCTGGAGAAGGTTGTGATGTAGCAGATGTTAAGTGAAACATGATATGTTAGAAAAGTAAATAAAAAAGAAAGATATCCAAAATTTAAAATGAACTTAAGACAAAAAGATTGGCGTGATGACGGAGGTGCACACACAACAGGAAGCCAAAATGAGATGAGACTCTAGATTATTTATTTTCAAATGACTTTCAATGCTTAAAAATTATCCGCATAGTACTGTTGCATTAGACATTATTGTTAAAAGGTATAAAACAAAACCAATAAAAGACAATACGAAAACCAAGAAAAAAACAACAAAATACAACGAAGAAATGTAAAAAATAGAGTATAGTGTATGGAAACATAAAAAATAGAAGCGAAAATTTGAAAAATAAATGAGAGAATATATAAGAATTATTTGAAAAGATGAGGTGGAAAAAACAAAAATAAACAAAACATAAAGTAAACTTGGCCTGACTAGATGTACACGCATATATATATATATATATATATATATAATATATATATATATACATACATAAAAAATGATTTGTGGATAGAAAAGTGTAACTCGGGCACATGCAAATCTCTGGGCAGACACGAGCATACACACGAGAATATGTATACATACAAACATATGTATATATATATATATGTGTATATATATATATATATATATATATATATATATGTATGTATGTATGTATGTATATATCACGAAGCCACGCATTTATATAGACACACCTATATAAAGCGTACGATAAGCATTTAAGTCATTTGCGTGTTTGTGACTATGAATATTTCAATGTTAAAGATTTTGCATAAAAATGTATATCGTAGATGTGTTTGTTTATAGCTGTGTGTGTATATATCCGAACTTTTTAATATAAATGGAAAATATCTGAAAGTAAATATGAAACACTAAACAAGAAAAAAAATGTTAGTTAAAAAAAAGCAAATTATTTTCTTACTGAAATTATTGGGAATAATTCAATGAAGAAATATTCAATCGGTGCCAAGGGCTAAGTACACAATCTACATAGAATGATCTCTCACCCACCCTGACACTGACGCACATACACACAAGCAAAAACAAGTGATACTGCGTGTAAGAGTGTGTCCACCATTTAAGCATATACTAAATCATGTTGCTAAATATATACGTGCGTGTGTGTGTGCGTACACGCGTATGTATGAATGTAAATACGTACACACACACATACATATATAATTATATTTATATGCATATATATGTATATGTTCGTATATATGTATGTAAATATATAAATATGTATATATATACATATACATATATATATATATATATATATATATATATATATATATATATATATATATATATGTATGTATGTATGTATGTATGTATATATCACGAAGCCACGCATTTATATAGACACACCGATATAAAGCGTACGATAAGCATTTAAGTCATTTGCGTGTTTGTGACTATGAATATTTCAATGTTAAAGATTTTGCATAAAAATGTATATCGTAGATGTGTTTGTTTATAGCTGTGTGTGTATATATCCGAACTTTTTATATAAATGGAAAATATCTGAAAGTAAATATGAAACACTAAACAAGAAAAAAAATGTTAGTTAAAAAAAAGCAAATTATTTTCTTACTGAAATTATTGGAATAATTCAATGAAGAAATATTCAATCGGTGCCAAGGGCTAAGTACACAATCTACATAGAATGATCTCTCACCCACCCTGACACTGACGCACATACACACAAGCAAAAACAAGTGATACTGCGTGTAAGAGTGTGTCCACCATTTAAGCATATACTAAATCATGTTGCTAAATATATACGTGCGTGTGTGTGTGCGTACACGCGTATGTATGAATGTAAATACGTACACACACACATACATATATAATTATATTTATATGCATATATATGTATATGTTCGTATATATGTATGTAAATATATAAATATGTATATATATACATATACATATATATATATATATATATAATATATATATATATATATATATATATATACGTATTTATGTGCATGTGTTGTGTGTGTGTGTGTGTGTGTGTGTGTAATTCTCTGTGTTTTTGCAAATATGGCAATGTATGTGTGTTTGAACGCGAGTGTGTGTGTGTGTGCGGATGTTGATTTGGTTGCCTGGAAACATGAGGCTGGACACCGACTTTGATTAAACAACACAAAATAGGATGTCTGCTAGACTGACAAAACACTAAGTTCAAATACAACACATGATTTTAATCTCAAATCGTTTCAATTGATATAACCCCATACTAATTGAATCACTAACAGTCATTAACATAATGTTCACACCCACCTCCTTTGTCTCCTAAACAATCACGACCAATTATCCCTATCTCACATCATTGATTTCATTCTCCGCAAATTGCCCTTACATAAAAGTAACACAATGATATTTTATTCACTACTATCTCCGAATATCTCTGACTTCGTACACTGTCACCTCCTTCAGACATTACACTTCGTATATACATTTTTTTTTCTAGGATACACGTCTGTTGACTCTATAGCTTTTCGTTAAGTCACCGCCTTAGACACCGCCTAAGGTAGCTTTGACGAACGATACTTATTTTTTTAAGCATGGTACTAATTAGCAACCCGAAAATAGAGGAAGTGGGGCAAGTAATGGATTACATATTAGCTATATTCTACGACAACGCGTTTTCAAGTGCAGGTATAAAATTATTCATAAGTAATATTTATTAGTAATGTTTATTAGAAAAATCAGTGACAGAGATAAGCGGAGATAGTAATGAATAAAATATCATTCTGTTACTGCTGTGTAAGAACAATTTTCGATGAAAGAAAGCAATGATATGAGATAGGGATAATTGGCCGTGGTTGTTTAGGGGACAAATGCGTTGGGAGTGAACATGTCATGAACTTGATATGAAAACATTTCTGCCTGTCCAAATTAGTACAATCACATAAGCATATATGTCCATGCAAGGACAGAGCGTAGGCCTGCGTGTATGTATAAGTCTGTGTATATATATATATATATATATATATATATATATATATATATATATAGGGAGAGAGAGAGAGAGACATAGATAAACATGCATTCTTTTACTTCTTTGAGAATATATATTCACATACAATATATATATATATATATATATACATACATATGTGTGTTTGTGTGCCTGTGTGTGTACATGGGTGTGGGTATATACACGTGCGTATGCATCGTAAGTATTCTAAGATATGGCACATATCATTCATCTAGCGTTTTGGAGCGCATGAATTTACTTGGCATACCGACGGTGCCAAAATTACTATGATCAATAAAGACTTATGAGTGCATTTTGTTTGCAGACTTAAATAAATTTCCAGAAAACTTCAAAGTGGAGACTTACTTAATATATTGCATCAAATCTAATAAAACATCTAATAAAGCACTAATATATTGGAGCTGATTGCTCGTTGAGATGTCCACTTTTATTGTCCATTTATAGGAATAGTCGATTCAGCGACTATTAATCCGCAGAAACTTCACCTAAATAGCCTCACGTATTTCTTTGTCGGCAATTGTGTCCAACTTGGCAGTCATATTAGTTATTGTTGAAAGCAATTTGTATGTCGTTCCGTCGAAAATTGGAAATAATTCCCGCTGTCGTTTATTCTATGAATTTGAATGCACATATGTGTGAGTGTGTGTGTGTATGTGTGTATGTGTATTTGTGTCTGTGTATTCAAATGCATTTACATATACAAACAGACATATATGTTTATAGAAATATTTAGCAATGCGATATTATACAACAGTTGTTCTACCTACCTGTCTGCTACACCTAACAAACTTAGTCTGCTTTCCGGAAAATAAATTCTGAAAGTAAGCAAATTTAGAAGTAATTCAACAATACATAGGGTTATTTCTCTCTTTGATACTAATTCTTTTGAGCACATACTACTTTTGTTTTTATTTAATCTCCTACAGTCATATTTTCCAATAAACTTCTACACAGTCTCCAATGATTGAATGACACAAGTAGCGAAATTAAATTCAACGTACAAAGATGTTTTGATTCAAAACACAAACAAAGCTAGAAGCGCTTATTGAAACACAAATGCATTTATAATGTGTAAAACCTAAATCCAAAGCGCAATTACGTTCGTTAGAATCTCCCACGCTTGCCTATAAAATCAGATGCATTCATATTACCACATAAAAGCAGCTATAAAAGAATACCTACATGTGAAATTGAAATAATTTAATTCCTTCCTTTCTAAAAATGTGGTAAATATTTTCAGCTACCTCTCACGACAAAATCTAGCGATGCTCTTGCTTGTAGGCATACATACATATGCGTTTTATCCTTTATTTCTATCAGCCGTTAAACTACGGCCATGCTGCACGATCACTTTGGGAGAAATATTTTAGTCGAATAAATCAACGACAGAACTTATTTTCTTTTCAAGACTTATAACTAAATAAGTCGGTCCTTTTTGAAGAAGCACCAAGTTACGGGGACGTCAACACACCTTCGGCAATTGCCGAGTAAAGGTCGAAGAGAAACACAGAGAGAAGGACTCACATGCACACAATGACAAAACGCACACAAACAAATAAAAAATCTCACACACACACAAACGTATACGTGCTTCATTCGGTCTACAAAGTATTTTGTTACCCGAAAATATAGTAGATGACACTAAAGAAGTTTCCACACTGTGAGACTGAACCCGCAACAATATTGTTGGGAAGCAAGCAACTTATCCGATCAACAACGACTGCTCTGGTATGTATACTTGCACACACACACACACACACACACACACACACACACACACACATACACACACTCACACCTATCTGAAACAGTTGAGAGATATTCTATATTGAGAAAAATGATGCAATCAGGATTTTGGATAAAGGTTTCTTAACGCTTTCATTCGTTTTCGAACGCGTCAAGATAAATTCAAAACCGAAATGGTAAAAGTAGAACGTTTCGTTGACTATTTATATGAATCAGCTGACTTTTTTTTTTGTTTTCTTTAGAAAGGGGCAGTGAGAGAGAGAGCGAGAGGGAGAGAAAAGCAAAGCGGGGGAAAATAAGTCGAGAGAAAGCTTTCAGGGCTATCAAAAAAGAGGACAAAAATAATAAATTATGGAGAAAGGATAGACAAATAGAGAGATAGAGAGAGAGAGATGTTTCTTTTCTTCTTGGTATTGTCAATTCAGTGAAATTTCATTACAATTTTTTTTTCTTTCCTTTCATCTTTCTATCATTATCTATTTTTCCATTGCATACTTATCAATATGTTTGCAAATAAACAAATGTTGTCACAAGTGCTGGTGGCCTTTCAAAGGTGTCAATTTTAGGAAGTAGGATGGAACAAATAAGAAAAGTGGTGGGTGATGCGTTCATCACTGACAAATAAAAAAGAGTTTAAAGTTCAAATTCCTATGAAAATTTATATTCTTGTACACTGTAGAGCTAAGTCCCATATTGTGTATAATTCTATGTTTTGCATGAACAAACATAAAATATTAGTATAATATTATAAATTAGGATAATAAAGTCAGAATCACGAATTCCTTTGCAAAGTATCTACATTAGATGTTTTTCCTAACGAGTTGTAAAATGCTTGCAGAATTCTTTCGCAGTTATATGTGTGTTCTATACGAACAGCAATTGTCAAAATCCCCTTGTTATATATATATATATATATATATATATATATATATATATATATGTCTGATCATTTATAGAGATACGTATCACGTTAACATTGTTTTTCTTTTTATAGGTAACTGGAGTGAGAGAGAGAGAAAGAAAATCAATGCGTGGGTGGATATGGATAGGAATTTCAAGACAAGTAAGAAAGACGAGAGAGAAAAATAATAATACAGTGAGAGGATAGATACATATAGAGAGGGGGAGGGTTATTCTCCCTTTGGTATGATCAGTTCACTGAAATTTCACTACGAAGCACGCTTCCTCTTTTGTTTCTTTTTCTTTCTCCAGTGCATACCTATCAACATATAACATATAACACACACGCACACTGACAGACATATATATATATACACACACACATATTTATATACATACACACACACACACACACATATATATATATATATATACATGTATATGTATATACACATGCCTATATATATATACGTATGTATGCATATATATATGTATGTGTGTATATATATATATATACATGCATATATGCATATATATGTATGTATACACACACACATTCATATATATATATATATATATTATATATATATATGCACCACACGAAAGTCGGTATTTACATACAAACCGAACAACAACCAATGCACACCAAATAAAAGACACCAGGACCTCATACTTACACAAGTCAATCTAACAAAAGAAAACTACGGTACAACTGGAACACAAACCTCCATAATAGAAAACTCGCTTTGTTGAATATGATAAAATATTCCAAGAAAGCAGATATCTACGAGGGATGAATGATCTCAACAACAATTATTCTCCCACGGAAATTCCAAATCAAAACAATATCTAATGAACCCAACAGACGGAGCACTATTAGGGAAAGGTTAGCACAATTCCATCTAAAATCAGAGATCGAACTACCAAACTTTAGAGCCTCCACTAATGAAGAAAAATATAAAAACATCGACGAGGAGATTCACAGGGACATAAGCAAACAAACCGAGGCACAACTCTTCGAAAACACCATAAATCTTTGGAAAAAACTCTGCGAAAACGAATTATGAAATTCTCTTCTACGCTAGGAAATAATCAATGGTTTCTTCCAAAGATATGAATCAGTGAAGATAATTCTATTCTACAGAAAATGATAAATTATAAACAACAAACAGAAATTGAACAACGCACAAATCTCCCCCAATTTTAACCACTTTTCAACCACAACACTCCTCATTATCTGTCTTACACCATAAACAGAAATCACCTACTACCTCCATTTGTTAATCACCCAAAACTAAACAAGCTGACAGCCAACTCATTTATGAAATAGATTACATCAAATCTAAAGAACACCCATACACCAACATCATCCCAATATCAGGCATAACCATCTCATGGCAATGCAAAACAACACTAGGAAAGCAAGCACGCCACATAGCTGGCGCTACTACCCCATGACCCAAAATTTCCGGTCTCCACCGAACACAAGAACAGCACAAAATAACACTTGATCAAGAAACACCCCGCATACAAATAATTCCAAATAAAAGTATACCTCACACAGAAATGTTACACACATCACTAACCAAAACTACCATAGGTACCGGCACACACATAACCTGAAGCAAGAACACCATTCCCCCGGACCAATCCCATACAACCTCACAGACATCTCATGCAAACGAACCTGCAACCCACATTTTTAGCTCCAGATCAGAGACACCAGAATACAGGTTGGAACCTGGTGATCAGGTTAAACCGAAGATAATTAACCTCTCAACTAAACCTCTTCCAATCACAAAAGTAAACATCTTCTCAAAAGACAAAACAGGCAATCGTTTGAAATTAAAAAGGCTATTGAACAGCGTCAACCCAAACATACAGTTCTCAATGGAGTGCAACCAAAAGGAGCGCCCATTCTTAGATATACTAATTGAAAAAACCTAAAATTCGAAACGGACATATCTTATAAATCTACAGACGCCAAACATTATCTACAATTTAATTCATGCCACCCAAAACACAAAATAAACATCCCCTTCAACCTTGCAAGAAGTATATTCAAAATAGTGTCAGAAAAATACCAGAGACTTTAGACTGCAATGGCTCACAGTTAAACTCATAGAAGATGGAATCAGACTTGCAATGCAAATCGACATAGAAAACTTTAGAAAACACAGCTTCCCCGAAAATATTGATGTACATATCCACATACAACCCAATAAACAAAGAAGCCTTTATCATCATAAACCGAAATTTACCAATGCTACATAATGACCCACATGAAATCATTAAAATCCACAAACAACTGAAATCACTAAAAATGACAATCACAAGGGCACAATTACTTTCTTAAATAACGGATGGAAAAGGGAAACAACCTTCTAGATAGCGCTAATCTTCTTGATGGATCAGAATAGATTTTCAAATAGGGACAATTCAAAATCAAATCTGACTTTACTTCTGCTTCAGAAAACCTGATTAATGTTATAAGATGCTCGAGTCCCACCAAAACTAAATGGTATCCACGGGGTTATCACTCAGACGCAGATGCACTCTGCACCGACAGCAGATTGCATTCCTAAGTTACGGAATGATACACTTTAGTGAAATTATTGAGAATGCGCAAAGATAAGGCTAATACAATTTGTAATCTTTCTATTCTATCAATGTGCCATTGGAACACCGACACAAGTTAGATTAAATAAGGAAACCAACTTCATTGGAAAATATAAGCCAAAACCTAACGATTTCTAACATTTTAAAATAAAGAAACTTACCCCATTGAAAAATATAACGCAAAGCTTAACCCCTTGTAACACTCTATTCTTTCTAAATCAAATCATGTTAAATTAATAAAAACTAGTCATTCCCAACAATTTTGATTATCTCCGCCATACCGAAAAATATACATATGTATATATTTAGATATATACATGTACACATATCATTCGCACATGGTAGTATGTGAATGATATTCTGAAGGACAACATTTCGCAACCACCTTTAGGCTTTTTCTCTAACTCAATTCTTAACCAAATATGATGATATTTACATTTATAAATTGGTCACATGATGAGCTGTATTGCGTTTTATGATAGTTCTCGATGACAGAAATCAATCCATATGAGTTATATGCAACAATATGAAGTAGAAAAAACATTGAGTTAAAAATCGACGAAAACAAGGAGATTCACGCCTGAAATTGACTTTGAATCCAAATATAAATCTCCTTTCAAAAGAAAACTATATTTATATTTAACTATTTTGATCTCGTCTACAGGAATCATATCATGCTAATTATTTATTTCAAAATTTTAGTAAAATATGCTGAAGAGCCAAATATGCCGAAAAGGCAAATTCAGAACTTAATCATATTTTTAAATTTTCCTTTTTTTTATTAGCTCATATGATAGAACTGATGAAAATATTCAAAATTCAAAAGGTGTTTTATAAGATAAATATGCCAAATGTAATTAATAAGTAATATTGTTACTTATTACACTAGTAAGACGAAGAGCTTGCAGAATTGTTAACATTCCAAAATTGGAAACCAATATTCCCAAATGCTTGATTCAGTTTATTATTTAGGTAAGTTACAAAGAACTATCTCAATATCATAGAATACTCTATATTGTAATAGATATATACTCTAAAAAATATCTTTCAGAAACGGTAGTGTGTGCATAATATTCTTAAAATCCAATCGCGACAAATTCTAGGCTTTGTCACTAACTCAGTTATTTACAAAATTCCATAGTGTTTATACATTTTTAGATTGTTTACCTACTAAGCTACATTTTGAGATACAAATTTTTTTTTTATAGAAAATGTTGAGATTTGAAATGTGAGGTATACATATGTATGTATGTATGTATGTATGTATGTATTTACGTATGTATGTATGTATGTATGTATGTATGCATGTATATGTATATGTACATATATTTATATAATCCCAAATGAATGCGAAAATCTCAACTCTGTAGGAAGGAAGAAAAACCAGTATATAAAATCGTTTCCTGCACTGCGTATAGTGAGATCCGAAACCAATATTTCCTATTTACCAGATTTTTGTTAATATACTTGAACCACCCTAGATGTAAAACAAATATTGATGTATTCGTTAATTAACATGTATATTTTACTTTATTTATGCCATGTTTAATGAATCGCAGTCCAAACAAGTTTTAACTATTAAAAATATTTACAATTTTTTTTCTACATATAAAGATTATATGTTGAGCATCTGAAAATGGTGATAATTATTATATTGTTCCATTAATATTCCAAAAATTGTACGAATGAATTCATATGTTTGAAATCAGTATATGTATTGCAAGGAAATTAAAAGATATGAGTATTAATCTAGTAGGTTAATTTCATCAGAAAAACCCGAATTAAACATTGTACAACATTGATATAAACCACGCGATAATCCAGTGGCTTTCAGTTACAGAACAATTCAAATCATGTTATGTATGCAATTAACAATTATTTACATTTTCGTCTTCCTGAAATTATTAGAGGTTGTATCATTTTCAATGTATTATTTGAGGAAAAGAACTGCTATTTCTAGTACGAAGAGTGGTCATTTACAGGTTATCTTGCTTGAAGATATATAGTACGCGGCGTGATAATTATAAATCAATGTCTATTTCATCTTCCCCGTATGTACACACTTCTACACACGCACACACACACAGACACACAGAGGCTTACGTTAATGCATACATATATTCACACACACACACACACCTATATATATATATATATATATATATAATATATATATATATATATAGGTGAATATGTATATATATATATGTATATATTTGTGTGTGTGTGTGTGTGTGTGTGATTATATATATAATCGTGCCGAGAGAGACACGACATATACATTTCGCTTATTCACAAAATAACCAGTATGTAAATTTCGTAGAGAAGATAAATGGCGAGTACTTGATATAAAAATAGATAATATATGTGCGAGAATAAATGAGTCTAAGCTGCATTTCCAAGATAAAACGCTTAAAAGGACAGTGATTGATATATAATAATGATACATTTCCCAAAATAACTGATATAAACTTCTTAAAATAAGTACATAGAACGTTAAGTTTCCTGAACTTTTCATAGAGACCACACAAATAACGTTTAATCGTTATGTGGCATAATCTTTTAAAACAAAATGGGTGAAAGTCTGAGATATTGTATTGCTGTACGCTGGTCGTGATTTCAAGATCTTCCTTTAGGCTTTTGATGTGTGTCTGATCATAACATTTTGTTCTCTATTGTGCTAGTTCATCCAACGATTAAAAATAGCTTATAACCGAGTATTAGGTTCAATAGAATGACGTAAAATCGAAGGTGACATTAGCTAATATTTGCTTCATAGCACACGCAACGGCTACCAGTGCGTTAGGAGACAGGTTTAATTATTTCAATTATCGAATATCGACTAAATTTTGAAATTATAACTTTTGTGTAGGTAGCGTGCGTGCGTTTATGAAAAAGCAATCAAGTTATGCATCGTTGTTTAACGTTATATAATATTAAATGAAACTTTATTTTCAGTATATTTTCTTCTCGGTGATATAATTGCCAAACTGGAGTTTCTAAAATCATCTTTGCAACATACGTATCTCTATGTATAGGTATAAACACACATACACACTGACAACACACAAAACAAACATACACGTACACGCACAGACACACATGCTTGTATGCGCGTGTTTGTATGTGTGCGTGTTTGTGTATAAAATACTATGTAAATTTTAGATGGTAGCCGTTTAATTTAAAGCGTCTCATTTATTTATGGTTAGCTGATATACACAGATATTGCATTGTTAAATATTGAAAGAAGCCTAATCAATTATTAGTAGCCTTTAGTATTAACGTGGTATTCTTCACAATATATATTACCAGAACTGCAGTGTTTAAAGAATTGGTTTATATACGTCTTTCATAAGGATTATAGATAAGTGTTTTTGCTTTTTGGTGTACTAATAAAAATAGTTTTCTTTTATGAAAAATGTTACTAACACTCTCGGCATTCTACTACACATAATAGACGTTACTATTTACATATACATAGACTCAGAAGATTTGAGAATGCACTGTATTTATATGATATTCTTTATAAAATTGTATATTGTAATGTCAATGAAAACGCACTTAATATTAGTAAATAATTATAGAAATAACTCAAATGTTTACTTTCGTTTTTTCCCTCTTATTGGCAGTTGACTTATCTAATTCCTAAATAAGATGGACAGCGGATTGTCATACACATTGCTTTAAAATAGTTTATATATATATATATATATATATATATATATATATATATATATATATATATATATATATATATATGTAGGTGTGTATGTGTATATATATATATATATATATATATATATATATATATATATATATATATATATGTGTGTGTGTGTGTGTGTGTGTGTGTGTGTGTGTGTGTGTATTATAGATATAGGAATATAAATGATATTTAAACAATTAATTATTGTAAGCACTTAGAATATAAATCGCGTTATGATAGAATCTCTTGCATACCTAATTCACAAACTCTCTAACTATCTATCCATCTCTGTCTATATATCTACATATCCCACCATCTCTCTATCTGTCTCTATCTATCTATATATCTTTATCTCTCTATCTATTACTATCTACCTTTATCTTCTCTGTATCTATATCTATCTCTGTGTCTATCTCTATATCTACCTCTATATCTATCTCTGTATCTACCTCTATAAATCACAACTCTATCCTCGTTACACGAGAAAAACCATTTCGAAGAAGACTTACTGATATGGTTCCTGATTGTTGCCACACTAGACCATTGTGGTGACTGGCAGGGAAAAAATGGTGTCACCATATGCACTCTATTAACACGTCTTTTTAGCCCTGCAACTATGAGGCAGACCCTTCCACATTTTAGACACGTATATATATATATATATATATATATATATATATATATATATATAAAAGCAATTAAGATTGAAGTCAATTCTAATGAATTCACTTGAATATGGTACTTAACTTAGATGCACCAGAAAACTATATGGTGTTAACCAATACAGTAGTGTGGGGTGATTATAAACGAGAATAGAAGCAACAAGAATGGATTGGTTTTTAGTACAATTGTTTCATACAAAGACAGGCTTTATTAAAAGTTGCAAATATTGCAGCAGATAAAAGTGTCCCGTACTCATCAGCTAAAACACATATGAGTTCTCCAAACATGTTAGTGGGTGAGGCTACACTCATGAAGTATTGGAGATAATTTCATTAAAAGCAGATTCAGGTTGTAAACAGACTTCCAAAGATCTTTAATGATGATGCACAGTCTTATCACAGGTCTTAAAAAAGCTTATTAGCTTCACAAAAAAGTTTAATCCATCCATCGTTTGTGAGTATGAAATACCTCCTCATATCTCTGGAAATTTACACCTACACTATGGATGGATTAAACTTCTTTGTGAAGCTAATAAGCTTTTTTAAAACCTGTGATGAAGACTGTGCATCATCATTAAAGAACTTTGGAAGTCTATTTACAACCTGAATCTGCTTTTAATGAAATTATCTCCAATACTTCATGAGTGTAGCCTCACCCACTAAGATGTTTGGAGAACTCATATGTGTTTTAGCTGATGAGTACGGGACACTTTTATCTGCTGCAATATTTGCAACTTTTAATAAAGCCTGTCTTTGTATGAAACAATTGTACTAAAAACCAATCCATTCTTGTTGCTTCTTTTCTCGTATATATATATATATATATATATAATATATATATATATACAAGTATGTATCTTTTGGCATGATAACACTGTTGTTCTGGAAAATCGACCAAAATTATGCGTATATGGTCGAAAGCCGGAAATATATCGGAGCATAGATGCCGATAAGGAATAATTAAGTGAACGGTCAACTAAAGGCAGCATGTGTAACATATCTAATGCTTGATAATTTCGCACTAAACACAATTAAAGCTAAGCTTAAATTGACTCTGTACATACCATGAAGAACAAATGCAATGCAAGAATATAAAAAATAAATGTTTTCACTGAACGTATCTCATTGTCTCCTTTGACTGTAAGTACAAATCATGAAGTCTAACAGTACAGTAGAGTAGAATGGATGTTTAAAATGTTTGAATGTGAAGACAAACAAACGCATTCACACACACACGCACACACAAAAATGCACACATATACACGATTATAAGCAGACACACACACTCATACGCACATACACAGTCACGTACACACGCGCGCATGCGCAAACAAACACATGTATGTATATACTAGTTTCAGAGCTGTACTCCATGCGGACCATCCACCGGGCTTTTGCCTAGGGCTAATTAGTCCTGCGGCCCAGAACAAGATTATACGATGATAATAAAGCATTTATTGGTACTGTGTCTATAAGTTATTACGTTAAATTCAGTTTAAAGGAAATAAATTGTTAGCTCCAGATATCTGGAGTTCATTTAATATTCGAATAGAAGATATGTATACACACACATACACACACACACACACACATATATATATATATGTATATATACATATATATATATATATATATATATATATATGTATGTATATATATATATATATGTATGTATATATATATATATATGTATGTATATATATATATATGTATGCATATATATATATATATGTATGTATATATATATATATATATATATATCTATATATATATACATATACATATATACATATATATATATATATATATATATACAGAGAGAGAGAGAGAGAGAGATAGGTAGATATATAGACAGATAGATGGATAGATATATACATACACATGTATATGTATACACACATACAGACACATATATATATCACAGACCAAAGTGTACGTACGTCGCTATATATATACTTGTTAGAAAGAGCAACCGATCATCATTTAAATCAGATTCCATGGCTGAATGTTCAAGAAAAAATGGAGGACAAATTTTCAGTCTCAGGAACATCCTGATTTCAAAAAGGTATATGTCAACCTAGAACAGAGGTTCCGGTTACGCTAAGAAACAAAGATAGAAACAGTCTGAAAGAAACGAATATAAAAAATTGGGTGATACATTTAAAGGTTCACAGGTTTTTGTCAGCTAATCGATGTAATCCTCAGTACATATAGTCTCCGTCATAAAAAAAATCTTGAACTGCCTTTCTTATTTTCCTATGTGTTATATAGATATTACTCTGGAAGGAGATCAGGCCAGGGCTTATGCACACTTGTTCTTACCATACTCATTTATGATCCACAGTTGTATGTCACTTATCTCCAGCATTTACGAACCTTGAGTGCTTTCACCAGCACTGCATCATTACCATCCTCAGTATCAGCCAACGTTGAAGTCATTAAACAGGCAAAGGTCACCTGTATCGTATTCATGCTACTAAAGACTCAGCTGCGCTAGACAGGGCATTACTTCAGGTGAATGATCATCGACTGCCCAAGATATCTACATCTGACACGAAGACAGAAGGGAACCTCAGAAATGATATACATCCCTTAATAACACACCTTAGTACCTGTCATATCGACTATCATCGGCGTTCCACCCTAGCTTAGATCTGTGACACATGTCATTTAAACACCAAATATATTATGCTGACGGCTTCTTTAAAATAGGAGCAGGACAAAGGCGCAGGAGTGATATTCCAGTTTAGCCCCGTGTGGTTAATAAGGAAATAAGAAACGTTAGCAATCCGGGCGAAATGCTTAGCGGTATTTCATCTGCGGGTACCTTCTGAGTTTAAATTCCATCCAGGTCGACTTTGCCATTCATTCTTTCGGGATCCACAAATTAACTACCAGTTGCGTACTGGGGTCGGTATAATCGACTGGCTTCCTCCCTCAGATTTTCCAGCCTCGAATTATACGAGTTCTAATGTAGTGAGGAAGAAGGAAATTGTGTGAGAAAACTATATTCTTATATTTGTGAATTTTCTTGTCAATGAATTTTTTTTTTTTTCACAAATCCACATGCAAATTTTCGGTAATGCTAAAATGATTGATGGTTAGTATACCGATAAATGATTAGATGCTCTGGTGTCCTAATTAGAGACGATCAGTGCTGTGTCTGGATGTATATTCCGTGTAATTGTTCCATGTAATATTTTGCGCTTTCTCTTCGTTATATGTTCGTCTCCTTAAATCAAACAATAACGTTATTTAAGGAATTTCTTACGAAAATGTGAGTTTACGCTTCCATTTCATATTAGTCTCAGGTGAAGATTTAATTTAATTCTGAGGAAACGATTCGTAAGAAATTGATAAATAAGTACCAACCTACTAACCAATCGCTGAAATTGACTTACCGTCACGGACAAAAATATAAATGTAAGTACACACACACAGACACACATATTAACGTATACAAAGAGGCACACACTCACACATATATATATCCATAAATATAGGGATATATAGGAGTGTAAGAGAACCTGTGGTCTCTGTGTTTGTGTGTGCGCGTGTGTGCCCGTGTGTGTGTCTCTGTGTGTGTGTGTGTGCTCTTGTGTGCCCGTGTGTCTGTGTGTGTGTGTGTGTGTGTGTGTGTGTATGTGCGGGAGCATTCGGATCGGCTTTCGAACATGATCTAGCATCGAAAATTTCAAATTGACACAAAAGTGACGTCTATCTATTATAGGAGAACAAACATAAATTCTTGTTCGATTGCCGGCTGCTAAAGATCGTAAACTTATTGATTGGTCTAGAACACATTAAATGAATTATGTATTTCATTTGCCGATAATCGATGGCCTCACATTAATTAATACTCTACGCTCAGCTCCGTTCTAAATAATAGCCGATAGTATAGATTATCGATAACGTTATTTTTTCTTCTTTGTGTGTTTTATTAATCTACTTCCGACGATTTTATGCAGTCAATGTGATAAAATTTTTGCTGTTTTCTATGTCAGTTAATGACGTCAGTGCATATAGGTATAGAAATTGCAAAACACATACGTAGATGAAAAACAGATAAATATAAAAAAAAAAGACGACTAGAAACACGCCGAAGAACACAAACTCGCAAACACGCACCTGCATGTATGAATGTATTTTAATATAATCATATATATATATATGATTGTCTCCCCTTCGTAAATGTATATAAGGACACATGGAAAAAATGTGTCAAAGCCATCAGGAGGCGTTCGATGCTTCCTAGGGCTATACAGCGGTGGTGTACCCTCTACTGTCACGTTCTTGTTAGATTGACAGTATACAACCATTCTATCGCCCCACCACCGTACATGTCTCTACGAGAGATTTAGAAATTCAATATTTCTTATTTTGATAATCAGTGAATAGACTTCATTGAATTATAGATATATACAATTGCGAAGTCGAGACAAAGATCACCGCCCCCCCCTTTTTTTTTTTGGTTATTGTGGTGTGTTTGTTTCGAGTGCGTCATTGTGAAGAGATTGTGAGTTCGAGTTCGTTGGAGGACGTTGAAAAGTTTTTTGTTGGAGATTTTTGAAAATGCAAGAGCAGACTTATGCGAGAGCGGCAGGCAGAGGCCTAGTTGCCAGTGAACTGGAAATGGAAGAAGTGGTGGTCGAACAGAAAACTCTAGAGAAGTATTTCGACAGTTTGAAGAGGGAGGGTGACTGCGTGAGAGTCACACCCGTCGAGGAGGAAGAAAGCAACGTGGAGAAGCGTATGATAACGTACAGGACATGGTGTGTGGCGTCGAAAAAAGTTGAAGTAGCAGAAACGGAAGAAGTAGAAAAGTGTCTGAAGGAAATTGAGTGTGAACCCACATTTTTCAAGAGGAAGGAAATATGCCACAGTGGTGGTATATTTTAAAACAGAAAATGAAGCAAAAAAGAATGCAACAAGAATTTTGAAAACGGATAAGTGGACTTTACTACCAAGTTACTGCGGAAGGAGGGCAGTGAGGATGAGAATTAGCAGAATTTCGCCCGAATTTAATATGGAGAGGTTGTTGGCGGCAGTGGTTTTCAACTGCAAGGATAGTGTGGAGGTGTTGAAGGTGGAGAAGTCAACAGAGGTTAAGTGGTGGGGATATACGGTGCAGGTTCTGGCACACATAACCGTGCGAGACCTGTACAACATCCCGGAGGAGTTGGTCTACCCTGATGAGACACGGCTTAGAGTCGTGGTAGAAGGAAGACCCCCAGTCTGTGCTATAATTGTAAATCAAGGGGCCACATGAAGGATGTGTGCCCGCTGGAAAAAACGAAAGCACCGGAGGCTGTAATAGAGGAGTGTAAAGATGCGTGTGTGGAGGAGGGAGAAGTGCAGGAGGAAACAAAAAAAACAGCTAAATGAGGATACGGAAGAAGAACGAGCAAGTGCAGAGGAGGAAAGAACAGAAGATAGGAAGAGACAAGGGTGGAATCACCACCGAAAGTTCTAAAAAAGAAAAAAATCAAAAGCAAGATAACAGAAGAAAAGAAGAGAGAACATGCAAAGAGCAGGAAGTAAAAGAAGAGCGAGAGAGCAGCCAAGGACAGAGTTTGAACAAGAATGGGAGACAAGTGAAAGAGCAGTTGGAAGCGTGTAAAAAGGAAGAAGGTCTGCAGGAAAAAACCTGAAAGCAGTTGTGATGTATATCAAGAATACAGAAGTGGAAAAGAGACTTGCAGGTAGGAAAGCGTTGGTCAGGGTGAAGTTGAACCCAAAACTGTATGGTGACGATGTAAAAGGCGCAGTTATAGAAAAAGAAACATTCACAAAATTAAAAAATATATTTAATGCTATTTATATAGCGCATTATGTACGGTATGACAATTTACCAAATGTAATAGACCAAATGGACTTAATAGAATATATGACGGACGAACGTCCAATAGAACTGAATTGTTAAAATTGTAACATTGTGAATTGTAAAAAGTAAAGTTGTATTTTGAACAGGAATATATGTAATGTTAAAATGTAAAATTGTAAGTTGTAAAATTATTGTATTTTGAACTGGAATATATGTAACTGTAAAATGTAAAATTGTAATTTAAACGGAACTGCGAGTTGGGGGTTCGTAAGCCGTTCCATCTCATTACATATAAATTCATCTTTACTTCATAATTTATTTTTACTTTATGTACCCCATGTCCCGTCTTGTAATGTCCCCCTCTTCGTGGCCTTTGTGGGTAATAAAGAATCATCACCACCCCCTTTTTTTTTTGGTTATTGTGGTGTGTTTGTTTCGAGTGTGTCATTGTGAAGAGGTTGTGAGTTCGAGTTCGTTGGAGGACGTTGAAAGGTTTTTTGTTGGAGATTTTTGAAAATGCAAGAGCAGACTTATGCGAGAGCAGCAGGCAGAGGCCTAGTTGCCAGTGAATTGGAAATGGAGGAAGTGGTGGTCGAACAGAAGACTCTGGATAAGTATTTCGACAGTTTGAAGAGGGAGGGTGACTGCGTGAGAGTCACACCGTCCGAGGAGGAAGAAAGCAACGTGGAGAAGCGTATGATAACGTACAGGACATGGTGTGTGGCGTCGAAAAAAGTTGAAGTAGCAGAAACGGAAGAAGGAGAAAAGTGTCTGAAGGAAATTGAGGGTGAACCCACATTTTTCAAAAGAGGAAGGAAATATGCCACAGTGGTGGTTATTTTTAAACAGAAAATGAAGCAAAAAAGAATGCAACAAGATTTTGAAAACGGATAAGTGGACTTTACTACCAAGTTACTGCGGAAGGAGGGCAGTGAGGATGAGAATTAGCAGAATTTCGCCCGAATTTAATATGGAGAGGTTGTTGGCGGCAGTGGTTTTCAACTGCAAGGATAGTGTGGAGGTGTTGAAGGTGGAGAAATCAACAGAGGTTAAGTGGTGGGGGGATATACGGTGCAGGTTCTGGCACACATAACCGTGCGAGACCTGTACAACATCCCGGAGGAGTTGGTCTACCCTGATGAGACACGGCTTAGAGTCGTGGTAGAGGGAAGACCCCCAGTCTGCTATAATTGTAAATCAAGGGGCCACATGAAGGATGTGTGCCCGCTGGAGAAGACGAAGGCACCGAAGGCTGTAATAGAGGAGTGTAAAGATGCGTGTGTGGAGGAGGGAGAAGTGCAGGAGGAAGCGAAAGCAGAGGAGGCACAAACGGAGGAGCAGCTAAATGAGGATACGGAAGAAGAACGAGCAAGTGCAGAGGAGGAAAGAACAGAAGATAGGAAGAGAACAAGGTGGAATCACCACCGAAAGTTCTAAAAAAGAAAAAAATCAAAAGCAAGATAACAGAAGAAAGAGAGAGAGAACACGCAAAGAACAGGAAGTAAAAGAGAAGGCGAGAGAGCAGCCAAGGACAGAGTTTGAACAAGAATGGGAGACAAGAGTGAAAGAGCAGCTGAAGCGTGTAAAAAGGGAAGAAGGCCTGCAGGAAAAAACCTGAAAGCAGTTGTGATGTATATCAAGAATACAGAAGTGGAAAAGAGACTTGCAGGTAGGAAAGCGGTTGGTCAGGTGAAGTTGAACCCAGAACTGTATGGTGACGATGTAAAAGGCGCAGTATAGAAAAAGAAACATTCACAAAATTAAAAAAGATTTTAATGCTATTTATATAGCGCATTATGTACGGTATGACAATTTACCAAATGTAATAGACCAAATGGACTTAATAGAATATATGACGGACGAACGTCCAATATAAAAGAATTAGATATATGTAATGTTAAAAAGTAAAATTGTTAATTGTAAAATTGTAAAATGTAAAATTGTATTTTGAACTGGAATATATGTAATTGTGAAATGTACAATTGTATTTTAAACGGAACTGCGAGTTGGGGGTTCGTAAGCCGTTCCATCTCATTATATATAATTCATCTTATTCATATTTTATTTTTACTTTATGTACCCCACGTCCCGTCTTGTAATGTCCCGTCTGAATTTGGCCATCGTGCCCATAATAAAGATATAATATCACCAGCTGACCGGTGTCTGCTACTCTAGGCCGATGAAGGACAATGATCCTGAAACACGTGTCCTTAGATGCAGCTTCGGCAGCCGGGGTGTTTGTCTCCCCTTCGTAAATGTATATAAGGACTCAGTGAAAAAATGTATCAAAGCCATCAGGAGGCGTTCGATGCTTCCTAGGGCTATACAGCGGTGGTGTACCCCCTACTGTCACGTTCTTGTTAGATTGACAGTATACAACCATTCATATATATATATATATATATATATGAAGGTGCCTAGCTCGGAGAGTCTAAGCATACCAAGCCAAATGAGTTTAAAGCCAATCGGGAACAGAGAGTTAATAAGATAAGTGCCATTTAAGCACTGGAATCGATGTAGTGTACGTGGCACCGAAATTGCTGGCCCTATACCAAGCATCAACACCAATATAAGCACGATCACTCGCCCGCGCACGAACATACACAGAAGCACACACACAAAGACGGCACACACACGTACACACACACACTCACATGTATGTTAAATATCGCCTCGACATTTCTGTGGCTAGAAACTCCTTAATCTAATAATCATTATCCGGCTATCCATCTATCTATATTTCAGAGTTTATGAATACATGTATATGTATGTGTCAATGTATATAGATACATATATAATTTCGAACAATGGAGATGGTAATTTCATTTTAATAGATGGTTTTTAATTATTTCATCACTCCCCTTTATTATAACTGATCATGCATAGGATTGTCAGTGTATTCGGAATGTACTGAATTATAACTGATCATGCATAGGATTGTCAGTGTATTCGGAATGTACTGAATTATATATATGTATATAATATATGCAGGAGTAGCCGGCGGTCCTCGGGTATTAAATACTCAGCAATGGTCTTAATAAGTTGTACCATTCTTTTCGTTGTACATCTCTTTGAATATTTTTTTGCGTTAAGTTACAAACACTGACATAGAGGAAGCAATGATTTTTTACAAGTGGCATTTAATAGTTGAACAACCAAATACCACAGCAGGCGCTCGCACTTCGGATAATGGTGGTGGAGGGAAATGCTCACAAATCGCTCAATATTTTATCATCACCAGCATTTTATCCTATTAGATTGGTGTTGAAAGGATATTGTCTAATTATTGGATTGATGTAAACGGCGCGAACTAAGTAGGAAAAATTCTCTGAAAAGAAATTAACAATGAAAGGGAGAAAACTCTAAACTTTCCATTAGACACATTATAATGGGGAAACATTTGTCAGTGAAAATGATTTTAAAAATACAGTAAATTCTTCGAAAAACACCCGTTCGCAACCTCGGTGGGAAATATATATTTTTTTATCTATAGGTTTCTTTCGTGTGCATTCAACGAATATCACTGCCAATAACTTGGCTGCTATTTCTAGCGCGCACCGATGCCACATAAATGCTATTTGCGATAAAGGAGCAGAAATACCTGTTATGTGGTAGGTGTGTGTGTGTGTGTGTGTGTGTGTGTGTGTACAGGGTGCTGAAAAGGTCCTGGCTTTCGGTAGAAGAACAGGCAAAGGGATCAGTTAAATATGATTTTATCGAACCTATCCGATTCTCAGATTCGCACAGATATCACAGCTATCCTTCAGTTTTCCTGCGCCCTATAAAAGAACTCGTGAGCTTGGACTACCAACCAGGCTTTTCGTAATACCTTTCAAGGCAAGAACTTTCCAGCAGCCTTCATGTTTGTATATATTTGATATGTATGTGCAGGTTCTTGATTGTATGCGTGCGTGTGTGAGGGGACATCGCGTAAGGGTTAGGACACTACACTTACGAGCACGATGTCGCAGTCTCAAATCCTAGACAGGGTGGTGCGTTTGTTCTCGAACAAAACACTTTGTTTTGTCCTGCGATAACACCGACAACTGAGCGGTCATTCAACTTCGATTTGATGGAGAGAATAAACTTATGTGCAGCACAAATATTTGATCCCTATAAACAAATAATTTTCGGGGGTCGTACTGGAAAAGCTTAACACCCTTACTTTGTTGTTTTCGGTGGGAGATTTCATCATCATCATATATATATATATATATATATATATATTATATATATATATATATATATGGTGTGCATCGTTGGCGATCTTCTTTCTCTGTCTTCCCTTCCTTCGACCTTTCCTTTTTGACGAAGAGGTCCGCTCGAAACGTTACACCCTCCTTCTTTCTTTCCTTTCCTGAACGTCCAATAACTCTATACTTGTTCCACGTCCTCGTCTTGTTATGTTTTCTCTTAGTTCATGTTTGGATTAACTATATATATATATATATATATTCTTCAAAGTATACCATCAATTATTAAATCAAATTATTTGTTTGTGGTTAAATGACGATTCAATGATATATTTACATAAGCCCGTTTGGAAATGTGCATATAAGTTGGCGTGTATTTGCAAGTGTATAGTTATTGAATTGATATATACTACGCGGTGATTGATGTGTGTTATGAATGCATATCATCGAAAATGAGGTCGTGTTCTCCGATATCGACACGCTACAGCGCTCATATATTCACGGTCGAATGTGTCGATACATATTAAGAACGAATATGTATATATATATATATATATATATAATATATATATATATATATATATATATATATATATATATATATGTTATTGCTTGAATATCTCTTGTTCTGTTCGCAAACCGTGAATTACTATGTAGTAGTTTGGCATTGGCAATTTATTTTTTCTAATATCTATAAGCAAATTTGCGCTCGACGTTCATCGGCCCGGCGAGAAATGTTTGACAGAGGAGACAGACAGCGAGGTGAAAACACTGCGGTGTCTTAAAGTCTCCCAACACAAATGAATCGATGTGATCTTCGATGACGAAAGACATAAGCCATTCGATATAGCCTTTCGAATCTTTCAAAATATCAAAATTGGCTCGATCCGTTATTGTTTGTATTCTCGATCTGCATGCATCACTTGTATTATCATATTATGTTACATCAAAGCATACATCATTTATAGAAACTACGGCGCCAAGATCTGTTCATTAATTTGATTGTATTTTCGTTTTTATCGATAAGTGCTTAAAGTATTAGTATATTCATTTCGTTTGTTGAAACGTATCCAGTGTAGATATATTTAAACATGAACTTCATCTAATTTAATGTAGCATACTCATAAATATTTCACCAAATGGCTGATTAACTCTTTCAGAATTTGTTTTCGTGTCCTGAAATGAATATGTTAACAGACAAAGAAAGGAAACATATAATTACACCGTTCAGGATGTGTTGTTCTCTAAATGTGATGTATACAAATAACGTCTCCATCTAGATTCGCTTACAAAATCCATGCGTCCACGAGTATGTATCTCTACTCAAAATCGCTGATGAATATCTTATCCTGAGCTCTTTACATATTTTGAAGTGTTGCCATATCTTATTTGATACAGTACTGATGCTCGTCAGATTTACTTTAGCAAGAAGAAAATGAAACGTAAAAATTAAAAGTCGAGATAATTAAAACTTGGTTAAATTTTTTCATTCACATAACAACGTAATGTCAATGAAATTTTTCCCTTCTCAGTATATTTCGACCGGAAGACTAGCGATTCGGCCAAAGCGCTGTATGAATATTTTAAAATATTGGCTTAAAAATTGTTGGTTCAAAGCTAACGATTTCAGGCGAGGAGGGATGTCAAGTAGATCGATTCCCGTGATCAACTGGTACTTTCTTTATCGGCTCTGAAGGAATGGAAGGTAAAGCTAATGTCAGCGAAGTTTGAACTTAGAACATGAAGACGGACGAAATGTTGTTAAACATGTTGGCCGGAATACTAGCGAGTCTGTCAACGTAGAGCCTACATTTTAAAAATATTGGCTTAGAATATTGGCGTAAGGCCAGCAATTTCTGGGGCGGAGCTAACTCGATTACATCGTCTCTAGTGCCCAGCTGGTACATAATTCATTGAACATCAAATGACAAAATGGCTAAGTCGACGGTGATGGAATGCGAACTCAGCTCGTAAGAACGAACCAAATGACGCTAAGCATTTTGCCTGGCGTGCTAACAATTCTGCCAACACGCTGCCTTAACATATTAAAAATATTAACAGTCAGAGACATTTGGCTTAATTGTGGAGGATAGCATTTAGGAAGCTCTTTACACAAACAAGATCACCACGGAACAAATGGCAAAATATTAATAAATCATAGTTTATATAATATTAAATTCACTATATTGCAAACCTGCATTTAATGCCTCTCTTGGATTTCAGACCTTTGAAGGATAACTTGACATTTGAGCTTCCTTCTGTAATATAACATTAAAAGATCGTATATCACATGAAGTAAATATTAATCAAGAGTATGGCGGAAGATGGGGATAATTTACAATCTATTCCCTTCGAAGACAGGGCCTGAAGTTTCAAGCAACGTATGATGCATAAACTGCGATAAATGTTGTGCGAATACGTTGCAGACGTTGTGGTAGGAAGAGCGATACAGCACACAAAATTGTATATTTGTTTACTGTCAACTGCTTACTTGCTACAGATGCCATAAAAGTAATCATGCCACATATTCGACGTTAGCAGTGATTAGGGAACCAGTACTTCATGCATCAATTTGATAGAAAGAGCAACCAAACTTCTTTAACCTTATACAATTTTGTTTTAACAGGAGAAACATTTGATCGTTTCGGTTTCAACGGCAGTTTTTAACAGAATTTCTAAGTAACTAAAAAAATTTTAACTTCGTATACTCGTAGAACGTGTTTATTAAACATCTTTTACTCATGGCTTTAATGAGAAAACTCTATAGATTTTAAGATGTTTGGTCTTTAATTTCTTCAATTTCTGCAATTTCAACCAATCACTGGCGTCTATTGAGTTAAAAAGCATTCTGTGCCGTATGAATATGTCCCTCGTTTATTAAACAGATCTGGTTTATTTACATTTGTGAAGAAACAAAAATATACCCTTCCCCTACCCCTACCCTAACCCTAATTAACCTTAACTTTTCACCTCAATAGACAGTCATTGATTGGTTGAAATTGCCGAAAAGCGAGAAATTTAAGACCAAATATCTTACAAACTCTAGAATTTTCTCAATGAAGCCAAGAGAAAAAGATGTTTTATAAACACATTCTACCAGCATACGAAGTTTAAAAGTTTTTAGTTACCTAGAAATTATATTAAAAACTGCCGTTCAAACCGTAAAGATCCGAAACATTTATAGAAAAGTTGTTTTTACATTGCATTTCATAAAGTAATAGCATTCAGAATACTGGTTTAACATAAAACCCACATGGAAAAGCAAGAACTTTGTCTTCGAATTTTTACAACTATATGATTGTAACTCAGTAATGTAGAGTCTACTAATCTGATTATGAGGGACTGGTGCTGCAGATGTGAAATCATGCATGCATAAATTTCATCACTTTTTTTCTGCACGATGTAATAACATCTAACTGTTCAAGGAGACTTAACATTTAACTAGCAACGACTACACTTGAACATCGACACTATATGGTGTCCTGCTGTTATCATGTACCTGCAGGAAAAAAGTTTAGTGTTCAACAACATTCATTCTGACACGGGTTTCACGTTTGATTCCAGTTTTATCAACAGTGTAAACCTGGACAGCTAGATTTAGCAGTTATAGGGTGAGTTTTGTAGATGACCCATCGACTAGAACTGCAACTGCTACTACCTAGGAAAACGCTTATCCTGTTCACCACATGCAAAGAGATGACAGGCGACTGGCTATAAATGCAAAAGCTTATGCTATTAGCATATTCCGCGAAACAATCAAATCATTTCTGCACAATGAACTTGGCATGATGATGGCTTCTTCCTTATGTGTACCAGTTCATTTGAAACCTCTCCAAAGAGCACCAGTAACATGTGGCATTGTTTAAAGCAGATCAAGCTGGTCCCCTTGAATGTTTTCTAACCCAGGATGAATGTTGTGTCGTCATTTTGAACCAGAGTCAAAGAGGTCACATAATGCCATGGCAGTTTCATTTGAAGGAAAGGTGATGGCCTCTGCTTTTTTTTTTCTGCAAGAAGCATTGTGCGTATTGAATATTTTAAAAAGGACCTCATTATCAATGGAAAGCAGTATGCCAAGTCGCCGAGGCAATTACGAAGGTCTATCAATACCAATCGCCAGGGAAAACTGAAGAAAGGTGTCTTGTTTCATAAGGAAAATCATGCAGGACACTACTCCGTGGTTTCAATGGTTAGTGTGCGTGAACTTGGTTTTAAAGAGATTGATCAATCTCCAAACCATTCTCCTAAATTGGTCGTATCTGAGTATCATCCGTTTACGAACATGAAACTGACTTGGCTGCGAAACAGTATCACAGCCATGGCGACGTTATGTCTGCTGTTGATGACGTTTTAGACCAACAAGATGAAAGCTCTTTGAAAAACTGTATCCCAGTACTGCAACATCGGAGGCAGAAGTATTTCAACCTTAAGATGGACTATTTAAAAAGTAAACCTAATTTGGTGATATTCCAATAAAATTTTGTTGCTCAGCCTATGAACTTTTCAACCGTAATCGCATTTGTAGTTTATCTACTTAGTCAGGCACCGTAAGAGTAAAACAAAAAAAAAAGATTTACGTGTTTACTACCTCTCGGATATTGAAAGTTCTTTCCACGAGTATATACATCTACATACACATACACACACATACACATATATAAAGGGAGAGAAAGAGAGAGAGAGTGCAAGAAAACGTGGCGTAGTTTATAATATATTAGTTACTTCGATTTACGTACGTTTCATTAACGAATAAAAAATGTTAAGTATACGGTAATCCTCAATGTTCGTGGGTGTTATATTCCGCAACTTCCCGAGGCAAGCGAAAGTCCACGAAAGAGAAACAGTACTGTACTTTTATATATATATATTAGTATATATATTATATATATATATATATATATATATATATATATATATATTATATATAATATATTACTAATATATATAATATCAACAATTGAGGGTAAAATTAATAATTATTAATCATTTCACCAAGTATTCAGTATGTAAAGGGACCATTATAGGCGAATTCCAAAATATTACATTAATATATAAGGCTTAGTAAAATAAATTACTTTTGCACATACTGAACTCAATTAGAAATAGCAGCTAAAGAAATTTCTTCTGCTATTTCTAAACTTAAAGAAGATCTCTCTCAGATAGTGTTTGCCTAAACTAACTCACAAGTATGGGGGAAAATACATTAAAAAATCAAGTGCAAAGGTTATTTGAGAACGTACGTTTCTAAATTAGTCAATTCGACATTTCTTTCTTCAGCTCAGAATTCCTTGAATCGGATTTGGGAACACTGAAAGTCGGAGCATACCCTTTCGGCTTCTAATCACCTCAAGAATTCTGCTCGAACTAAAAGTGTTATCAATTCGAATATGCAAGCGAAGAATTTCGCTCTCGCCTTTCCACCAGCGTGGTTAAAATTGACAAACCCATTTATTAACGGTGAAAACCGCAGCATTTACAGAGAAAGATGAATTATAATTTCAACAATTGAGGGTAAATTAATTAATGATTAATCAATTCCACCAAGTATTCAGTATGTAAAGGGACCATTTAGGCGAATTCAAAATATTACATTATATATATAAGGGCTTAGTAAAAATAATTACTTTGCCACATACTGAACTCATTAGAAATAGCAGCTAAAGAAATTTCTTCAGCTATTTCTAATACTTAAAGAAGATCTCTCTCTGATAGTGTATATCTTATCATTTTTATAATATGTATATATATATTTCATAATAAATGCAAGACAATACTACTCATTCGTCTCCTGAATTTCGCTTTCCATACAGTAAGTGAAATTATTTGTTTACTCTTCTATGGTGGAGGCGCAATGGCCCAATGTTAGAGCAGCGGACTCGCGGTCGTAGGATCGCGGTTTCGATTCGCAGACCGGGCGTTGTAAGTGTTTATTGAGCGAAAACACCTAAAGCTCCACTCTTCTATGGTAGCTATATCATATCGACCGCTAAATGGAGGAGGAACTAAATCGAACTCGGCGGATTTGGAACTCGGATATGGGACAGAGCAAATGCCGCCATGCAATTTAAAATCAAGCATTATCTTACAGAGATAATCTGTATAGTTTCGGATAGCATTGAACTTGTTATATTATACCAAACATGTTCAAAATATATTCGACAAAATGCCACATATAACATTGTTATAGCTTAGGAAATTACATATTCAGCACTAGTTCAGTATTTCTATGTTTATGGATTTATGAAACCATATATCCGTTATTTGAAAAAAAACAGGAAAAAAAAAGCACTGTAAACGGCTGTTAAAAATTACATTTTACATCATATGGAAATGTATTGATAATGTAATTGAAGAGCTGTGCTTTGATATTGATTTTAACAAATGTTGATAAGTCAGAGTTGTTACGGAATAGAATAGAATGTTTTCTGGCAAACGTACCGATAAGCTTCCTGCGTGCATCAAATCATGTTGAGGTCACATATGCAGGGTCAATGAAAATGCCAAACTCTGAAGTGTTAATTTAGCTTGAATTCAAAATTTAACGATCATGACAATGTGGATGATGGTGATGGAGATGATGGTGGTGGTGGTGGTGGTAGTGTTGGTCTTTCTGGTTTGCAAACAACACGAAGACATACAAGCGTTTAAAAGAGAATATTTAACCCACGCACTAAACACAAAATCATAAGCACATATGTATGAGTGTATGAATCCGTACGTACATACTTATGTGTGTATGTGTGTCTTTGCGTGTATATATATACTAGCAGTATCGCCCGGCGTTGTTCGGGTTTGTAAGGGAAATAACTATATAAGCATTTTTAGAGAGTTACTTCCCTTATAGATGCCAATTCGGGCTTTCTTAGCCATTTCTGTTTTGGTGTCTTCAAGCCATGAAGCCGTTGTTCTTAAAGAACGCTGGTCTCCTTGACAACGCTTTACGACGTTGATTTCCTTACACTCCCTTCCCCACAGCTCATCACGAGGGAGGGAAGAAGGGGGAGAAGCAAACAGGTGCAGGTGTGACCATGGACGCCAACTCCGCCGCCCTCGACACACGAAAAATTATGCATTAAAATGGAATGAAAAAAAATGAGTTAAATTATTTTTAAAATCATAGACTCATTGTAGACGCGCGCTAATACTCAGACGGGCTCGATATGAATCACAACTATAAGATACCCGAATTTGGTTAAACTGCACCGCAAAATGTGGGAGTAGTTAGGAATCTAAATCGAAGGAGACAGACACTCACACAACTACAGTTTTATATATATATATTACACACACACACCATATATATATATATGTGTGTGTTCACGAGGGGAAATTAAATATTATCCACACTTCTGCCATAATATATCATTATTAATACCACACTGTTGTCTGCGCATGCGTGCTTATAGTTTATTCTGTAGTTGGCACGTGATCGAAGTTTCAGCCTGATCGCGCCATTACAATTCCCGAGCTTGCTGAGGTTCTCGTCAGTGGCGTCCTGCACTCGCCTTCTGGGTCACGCTTGTCTGGCCACTTTTAATTTTCTCATTCCATTCATAACACTTCTAGGGGTATTGCACTGTACGAGGATTGTGCTAAATGCCTCCGATGAACTTCAACACCTGACACACTTGTCGATCAGACAATTCGAAATAATGGGTTTTGTTCACCATTGCTGCACAAGCTTACACTGTAAAGCCAGGAAGATAAATGGTGTGATCAGGGTCAAATTTCGATTACGTAGCTACAATGGTACCAAAAAAAGCACGCAGTCGCAGAAAGCAGTGTGACAATAATTAAGATGTTATGGTAAAAGACGCATAATTTTTGATTAATCCCGTTGAGCGGATGAATAGTTTTTGACATCCCATTGTATATATATATCTATATATACATATACGAGCAAAACAACGCCCGTCCAATGGACGGTGCTCAGTTGTCAATCACTATCAGTATATATATATATGTGTGTGTGTGTATATATATATGTATATATATATACATACATATATATATATAATTATACTCTCTCCATCGCACTTACTGAGAAGTACTTGACACATTTGGGTCATCTTGACAACATTATCTCTCATAACCTCAATATATATATATGATTGATTGATTGATTGATTCTAGTTTCAGCTCACGAGCTGTGGCCATGCTGGGACACCGCCATTTGCTGTTGCTACATGGTTTTACTTCACGAATGCTTTTTAGCAACTGCCATTTGGTGCATGAGAGAGTTCGATGCAGCTGCCCTCAATACACAGACACACACACACACACACATATATATATATATATATATATATATATATATAATATATATATATTGAGAGTTATGAGAGATAATGTTGTCAAGATGACCCAATGTGTCAGGTACTTCTCAGTAAGTGCTATGGAGAGATTATAATTATGCTCCAGGTTCATTGATTATGTGAATGAGGATTCCAACGTAGGTCTTATATCAGCATACGTATATATAGAAAAAAATACCAGAATGAGATAAATATCCAAGGGTGTGAAAGATTTCAGAACATTTATAAATAAAAGTTCTTACGGCTGTTTCCGGGATATTTTATATATCCCATCATCATAGATGCTGTTAGATAATGGTTATAATAGTTATAATAGATAATATATAAAATAGAGTTCAGGTATATATACAATTTCGAATTTAGTTCACGGACCCCAGTACTATCTTTGCAGACCATCAGGTGTCCGTGGAGCCTAGGTTTGGAATCACTTCTTTAGTGATGTGGTAATGTGCATTTATATTGAACATAATAGGTCAAGGAATTACCATTTAATGTGCAATGCCGAGACGCTCGCAATATCTTGTTTGCTTATAAGATATCAAATAGAAATAACTATAAATCTGGAAGCGATTAGTAAGATTATTATTCCTATAGGTGGAATACGGGGTACTAACACCCCAGTTACGAAGGCGGGTAGGGTTAGCAACTTTAAGATGATGTAAGCCAGTCTTGACTATAATTTATCACAGATATTTCTGATCCGCACTTGGATTTGTTCTTAGTGTCTAGCAGTAGACGCCAGAATTTTGAATGCAGAATTAATATCTGTTTCTGTTGAATATATTAATATATATTTTCAGTAGTCAGGAAATGGTGATATTAATTTATTTTAAAATATATCATATAGATACATATACACACGAGTGAGGCTGTGTGCATTTCAAATATATATGGCAACACATAACTGTGCATATATATATATATGAAAAAAAAATGTAATAACGCACAAGAGATTTGTATAATAAAATTTATGCAAATGTTAAGATCATAATGAAACAAAGAATGTATTACAATATTATATAATATTATTTCTGTAATTTCAAATTATCAATGCATATATATAATATATATATATATATATATATATATATATAATATATATATAATATATATATATATATATATATATATATATATATGTATATATACATATACTTATATATATATATATATATATATATATATTTATATATATATATGTGTGTGTGTGTGTGTCTATTTTTGTCTGTCTGTCCGTGTGTCTGTGTGCATGTATATATTCATACACATACACATCACATACGCATATATCCATACAACTATAGATCTAATCACAATTTCCTATTAAATATGCGACAGTATGTGCGCATGTTCGGGAAGAATACGAAAGCAGACACAGAGCGGGAGGGACAAAGTTATATTCGTGGCGTCTTCTTATACGTTTATATCTACTTGTAATTTTTTGAATGAAAACTTTAATTCAACATTTCATTTATTAGTCTAGTATATTCACCATGGCTGCTAAGTTTAGCATTCGAATCATTATTTACGTTTTTTTGAAAAAAAAAATAACATTTCCCTTCTGGAGTCTACTTAATTCTGAAATAATGGACTAGAATTGATACTTGAATTGAATTTACATACTGTACATGTTTCAACATTACTTTCAGCAGTTCTAAGTATACTTAAAATGAACTTGCTTTTCTGTAGCTATTTCAATACTAATCCAGACATCTTACATTTGCAATTAGTGATTTGTTGCTGCCATCTGAGGTGTCATCATTTATTTATATTACATTACACTACCGTTCAGAAATAGCTAAGTGCATTACCGTAATAAGCGTAACGTTGTGTCGAAATGAAGATGTTGCTTTCAGGATTCTACAAAAAACTCATCTTAGCTGTTCTTCTATCTTTATACATAAAATCACGCAAGCTCATTCATGGCAGAAGATGAAGTAGCATGAAAATCTGGATTAGATGTTAACGAACTTAGTTCTCTTCACATTTCGGTAATTTTATAGACTTATATACAGTATTTTGGGATTAATTTTCAGATACAATTTTCAACGTTCATATAGAAATACGAGCATAGACAGAGAGACGTGAGCACACGAACAAACACACACACGCTGGCGCGCACACGCACAGGTAGGCAAAGAAATAAGAACACACACACTCAGACAATCGTTTTCTTTCTCTTGGGCATCATCTAAATGTAATCTATGAAAGGCAAGTGAAATACGAATCGCAGTAACTGGCATTTGCGTTCCTGAAAGAAACCTCCTTCAAACTCCGATCGTTCCGGAAGTAGTAGTAGTGGTGGTGGTGGTGGTGGTGGTGGTGGTAGTAGTAGTAGCAGTAGTAGCAGTGGTAGTAGTAGTAGTAGTAGTAGTAGTAGTTAGTAGTTGCAGCAGCGACAGGAAAATAAAATAAATAAGAGGTAGTGGGATGAGGTGGAAGAGATGAGCAAAAGTAAATGAAGGAGAACAAGAACAATAATGAGGGGAAGACGAAGAAGTAGGAGAAGGAGAAGAAGAAGAAGAAGAAGAAGAAGAAGAAGAAGAAAACGAAGAGGAAGAAGTAGAAGAAGAAGAATTGAAGGAGGGGAGGAGACGAAGTAGAAGAAGAAAAAGAAGAAGAAGAAAAGAAGAAGAATTGAAGGAGGGGAGGAGACGAAGTAGAAGAAGAAAAAAGAAAAAAAGAGTAGGAAAAGAAAGAAAATAAAAAGAAGAAGAAGAAAAGGAAGAGGAAAAAATAAGAAGATGAAGAAGAGGGGAAGAAGAAGAAAAAGGAGAGAAGGAGAGAAGAAGAAGAAAGAAGAGAAGAAGAAGAAGAAGAAGAAAAAGGAGAAGGAAGAAGAAAAGAAGAAGAAGAAGAAGAAGAGGAAGAAGAGGGAAGAAGAAGAAGAAGAAGAAGAAGAAGAAGAAGAGAAGAAGAAGAAGAGAAGAAGAAGAAGAAGAAAAGAAGAAGAAAATAACGATGATCTTGGGGATTAATAAGACGTTTATGATGACGTGAATTATTATGATGATGATGAAGACGGCGACGACGAGTGTAGAAATAAAAGTATAAACTAAAGGCCTCTAAAAGAAATGAATGTCCATGGATAATGGTGATATATGCTTGCTGGTTCTGGTGCAAAGGAACGCCAGTCTGTACTAAATTAAACAACAGTTTAAAAAATTGCAACGCGACTTCCCATTTCCTTTATAAAATAACCATTTCAGAATTGTAATCTAGACAGTAATGATGACTAAGTAAAGACAGGGGATTAAATAAAGGTAATATCTTTAGTAAATAATATCAACTATATTCTTTTCGATCACGCAGCATTAAACTTAAATGGTGTATGCTAGAAGATTAATGCATTTATGAAAGTAAGTTAGGATGAGATATATTTGGCACAGCTGTTGAAGTACTTCATGAAACGATTTATCACATTCGGTTGTGAATAAGGAAATTACACACATTCACATAAGCAATCACATACGGACACACACCAACACGTATACTGCATATATGCGTGTGTATGATTGTGCGCGCGTGTTTTTACTTAAAATTTAAAGAAAACAAAAGACACAGACAGGTGTAGTAACAATAATCAAGTATACTAGCTTAAGGCTCATGAAGAATGGAAAATTATTCTACGTTTCGAGCGTAAAAGAAAGGATTTAGATTAAGAAAATCGGGAGAAAGGATGATAACAAACGGAGAGAGATAAAAAATGTAGAGTGTAACGCTTCACAAAGTGAACATTTATATATGTATATATATATATATATATATTATATATATATATATATATATATATATATATAAATATATATATATATATATATATATATATATATATATTATATATATATATATTATATATATATATAAGTAAATGAAGTTGAAAGCAGGTGTTATTCAAATGCCCTTACTTCGACATATGCCTCGAAGACAACATTATTTTGTTCCAAAGGAATAACGGTGTGAAATTATGTGATTTTCTCACCAGGAAAGAAAGAGAACCCGTTTCAACAACAAGAGATTACTACAATTTTGATAACTCCATAAATGATAAACAGAACGCTATTAAACCGGAGTTTCTACCTTTCAGTAGGTCGCTACATCCTTGTTACTTGCGGGAATTTTGTTACCCTGGTAACTGGAAACAAAGGATAATTCATTCACCCATTTATATAGGAGGAGAATTCACAAAAAAAACAAAAGACGAAGTCAGGTGGTGTAGATATCAAACCGATGTATTAGTTTAACGCTCGGGAAGTGAAAAGACATCAATGTTTGGAGCCGACGCTCTTCCACAGAAAGTAACAAGGAGAAAAAATAAAGAATGTTTAGTGGCTAGCAAATGCCGGACAGAGAGGTCACACAGGAGAGCTAGAAAGATAATAAAGTAGTGGTGATTCCAAAACAAATGTGCCGTACGTGTGCATATGAGAGTGTGTGTTTGCGTGTGGAAGTGCGCTGCTGTGTATGTGTAAGTGTGAAGATATGGGGCTGGTCAATGTTAGTGTGTGGTGGTGTGATGTGATGTCTTGTGTGCTATGTTGGTGTATGGTGCAGTGGTGTGTGGTGTGGTGTGATGGTGTTGGGAGGTGGGGGGTGCAATAGTGGGGAGAACAAAGGTGCCGTGTGGTTTAGGCTGAGGGTAGGGATAGAGGTGGTATATGTGTGTAGACAGAGGCTAAAGGCAGAGGTGGTGTATATCGGAGTGAGTGTAAAGAGTGGGGTTAAGGTGAGATGGGAAAGGTAGGGAATGTGGTGTTGGAATGTGTAGAGTGGGGTGGGGTTACGAGTGAGGGGTGAAGATGAAAGAGGGAAAGAAATTAAAAAGTTAAACGCGCAAAAGTTATAATAGAAAAATTACTTACCAATAATCACCATATAATTATGCACTGAAACAACTGTAAGGATCTTAGTCAAAGCTTGTTTACTCCATCTTCTTATATTATAATTCATCTATATAAACACTGCCGGTAATCACGAATAAACGGCAGACTTAATACGCAAATACAGAGCTTTTATCCACGAATTTGGTGTTGAGCACTCAACTTATCTTTCGGCATTTACATATGTGCATGTAAGTATGTATGTACGTATTTATGTATGCATGAATATGTATGTGCGTGTGCAAATGTATACTGTAAATGGAAATATGCATATATTTGTATATATGTATGCATATATGAATAAATGGTCGAATATATGAGGTTATCATTTTGAACATGAATAAATGGTCGAATATATGAGGTTATCATTTTATAACAAACATACGGCTTCTATCTTTTTAAAATATTACTAAGAGTACTCACTGCTGTTATGCGAAAAGTCATAATAATGAAGACAGTGACTTACTGAAGATTAAGTTAAACCACTCGTTTCTTAAGATTTTAATAATGCTATTTCGAAACACATTGCCTCCTGATTTCTTATAGAATTATTATTATAATTTAATTCTTGTGAATTACACTGAATTTAGATAAACATATCATTGCTTCTGTTTATACTTCAGTCAATTATGTTAAAAAGATTTTCTCATTGCTTATTACTTGTTTCTGTTGGAACAAATATATCTTATGAAACGCAGAACGGTTAATGAGTATTGCTTAGTGTTAATTCATTTACTTACTACTATTATTATTATTATTATTATTATTATTATTATTATTATTATTATTATTATTATTATTATTATTATCATTTTTATTATTATTATTATTATTATTATTATTATTATTATTATTATTATTATTATAATCATCATTATTATTATTAATATTATTATTAGTATTATCATTATTATTATATTATTATTATTATTATTATTATTATTATTATTATTATTATATTATAATCATCATATTATTATTAATATTATTATTAGTATTATCATTATTATTACTATTATTATTATTATTATCATTATTATTAATATTATTATTATTATTATTATTATTATTATTATTATTATTAAAATTATCATTGTTATATAACAACTTGTTGAACTTAAAGGAGAATTTCAGCAACAGCACAACCAATCTCCAGCTCGTCTGCTTGTTTTTAATTCACACTAATAAGATAACATATAATAACTGCTTAATCTTCATTGATTTAAGGATAATGTTATCTTCTAGTCAGTAAGTATTAACTAATTTTCTTTTACATTTATTTTTTTCTTGGAAATATCACCTTTGCAATTTTACTTAAAATGAGAAGAGATTTCGTGTTCCAATGTTACCAATCTAGTCTAAATAATGTGATCAAATCCGTAGAAAAATATTTTTTCAAGGACATTGACATTATATATCAAGATAGGATTTGAAATATTTTAAAAGTGTCGTGCTGTATCGCCACGATGAGGACAAATATCCGTCAATTGTAAATAATATAAATCATGTGCATAATTCCTCATCTCTTAAAAATATAGAACACTATTTATATAATACAATTTCAAATTTATTACTTTGTATATACAGTATATATATTGAAATGTATATTATCACTTCCTCCTTTTATGCTTCAGGTTAATTCTTTTCTTTCTTTACTAGTATTACATACAGGTATTATATTCTCGTGCAATGTGTCCCTACACATAATGGAGTGTGTACAATGCACCTTTTAATTTAATGATTTATGGATGATATAAAAGAGATGCCCTCTTCCGTTATCAATCTTTTAGAGTAAACCTTTGCTGTTTTGCTGCGGTCATATCATTGCATTCATGGATAAACATCCTGTTTTCATTTCCTCAAACGCTAAATATTTGAAACACACTGTAAATGGCATGTACTCATCTATTTATCTATACGCTAGAAATAACTTCTCTGATTCTCATTGTAAATCTATTGTCATAACTTTATCTAATATTTTCCAGGAAAAGATACAAAGATTCAAAAGATTTGTTTCTGTCTGCCTTCTAGTCTTATACCATCAAAAGCTTTGACAAAGAGACAACAAGAATTGACAGAAAGAATCCGTTTGACTGAGAACAAGAAAATAATTGGCGCTGATATTAAGGAAACCCTGCAGAAATAGAGAAGTGACGATAATAATTTCCGAGCATATAAAATTATATACGATACCACTGCGAAGCGAAACTCACATTTTCTTTCGACACATGAAGTAAACATGAGGAAATGATAGTTGCAATTTATTTTATAGTAAGATACGACGTCAAAGATAGCGACAGTAGAGATAATACAGGCAATTTATTTTGAATTAAAGACACGATAATATATTGAAAACATTTGAAATTATGGTAATATTGAACGCATTTGGTGTGCTGGGAAATATTGCAAACAAAACAAAAAGAAAAAGAAAAGAGAAAGCAGAAAAATTCATAAAATTTATTAAACAAGAATGAGATTATCTTTTGTATTAAAATTACATGACAGAAAGCAATTTTAACTCCCGAAAATATAATAGAATACTTGGAAAAAGACACCATCTCGTGCATGCTGCTATATCTGGAAATAGTTTATTTTATAATATTCTGTAAGGTGAGGTGAAGATTTGAACGAGGAAATGTCTTTCATTTCACGACCTCAATTTTCTGCTCCGTACAGCAATTTCCGAACATTGTTGTTAGCAAGTATCCAAGGCGTCTGGCATCTTCACTGGAAACAATGGAAGTGCGAAATACCTAAGCATTAGATTACTTTAGCTTGAAAGCAGGATGAAATATATATCAATTACGAGATAAACAATGTAATAAACTGTTACAGAATTTAACTAACCATTGAGTTATGCTGAGTACAAATACTTCAATAAGGAAAGAAAGGGGTTAAAAACAGTATATAGGTCAATCATATAATTTACTTAGTCATAGGTTCATCTAAATTGAATATCTGAAATCCCTTTGCTTATTTGCGTAGAATTTTTTCAGTGAGTGCACAACAATCAGGCCTGTGCTTATCTGCAGATACACAGACGTACATGCGCACGCACACACACACACACACATACACGCACGTACATACCTTCTTTCGCCATCCTTTTCTGATTCCCTTTTTGAGTCACACCCTCCTTCAACAAGTTTCCTCTCCATATCTCTCCCACTTTCTCTTTTCTCTTCACCTCTCTCGTTGCTCACATGTGACCATTGTTCATCATTCTTTTCCGCATGTGATCATCTGTCTTTTCCTGCGCGGTTAATCAAAACATCGAACTTCTTTATCACTTTGTCTTCTAGCTTATATATTTTCAAAAATATGTTTCTTCCAGCTTTCACTATTCTCCTCTTTTTCTGGTCTAACGACCCTCCATGTTTGTTTTCGTTCAGTTTCCTTGTATATCTCCACTGTCATGTTTTCGTTCCCAAATTTAAGCCTACATAAATTTTAGTTTAGATTTCATGCGTGCAACTGTTATTGAAGACTCATATTGTTGTTGAATGCTCGAAATGAGGAGTAGATAGAAAGTCGACAAATGATGAAGGGTCATTTGTCTGATTTACTCAAACTGTTGTCCAGTTTTTCTCATCGTTTCCGTATTCCACACTTTCGTTTGCGTATTTAATGTTAGTTTTACCACGGTGATGTCCTCTACCCATAAAATGCATGTATATATATTTTATTCATTAATACTGAAATATATATATAATATATATATATATATATATATATATATAATTAAGAGATAGAACGTCCATAAAGTAATTCAATTAATAGCGAAAAATATCTATAGTATAATATAATTTGAAATATATCATAAACATTGTATAAAACATTTCTATACTAAATGATACCCATTAAAAAAATAATACACATTAAAATCATACACATTAAAACGACGCCGCACGTTTCGTGTCTATGAATACAAATCTATAATTTGTATATCATGATATTTGCACCGTTATTTCCGTGTAAGTAAGTATATGTATAGATATATATGTGTGTGTGTGCGTCTGTGTGTGCACGTGTGTGTGTGTGTGTGTGATATTATAAGTGCAGAAAAATTACTTCAAAAAATCATCACAGAATATATAAGTCCTAAATAATAGTGTAATAATAGATAGACGTATAAATATATAGACTATCGTTATCTGAAAGGTCTAAAAGTTTAAACTCTTAAACCTTTTAAATAATCATACATTATATATTTATACATCTATTTATTAATACAATATTATTTTGGACATATCTTCTGTGATGATGTTTTGATGTAATTTTCTTGTACTTATTGTACAGTTTAATGTATAATCACTCATATTAAATGTCAAAATGTTTTAATGTTTTATACATTTTCTACTAAAGAGCACTTATTAAAAATGCAGTATATTTTATTCTCATGAATATATTTGATTAATGATATATATATATATATAATATATTATATATATATATATAGATATATAGATAGATAGATAGATAGATAGATATATATATGCATACATACATATATTTTTGTGTATATATATACATAATTTCGACGCTCAAATGCATAGATGATACTACTCCTACGCACAACCATACATAAATGATTTGAAGTATACACATATAATGTCCGCTTCAGCTACGTACATTGGTATCTGAAGAAGCACTTACATTTCCTTAAGCTAATGTCTGTTATGTGTATTTATGTATGTATGTATGTATGTATTTATGTATCAATCTATCTTTATATACATAATATATATTATATACTATATATATATATAGATATATATATGAGAGTTACAGAGGAGAAGTTGAACTCAGGCAGACTACAATTAGTACATATTTGTATAGCGTATATAGTGTATATACGGAATTAATATGATAGAATTATCTAAAATATATATAGCAATACATTCAGAATATAAATATCTAGAAATATTTTTAAAATATATGAATGTTAACAATGCGCAAGGATAAATAGTATGTATAGATATATAAATGTAAGAGAGTAGAGATAAAAATATAGATGAAAATATAGATAAGAATAATGAAATAGAGAAAGACATTACTTTTAAAAATGGGATTAAACCATTTAATACATTTCTAGCGCAAACACTTTTCTATTCTTTTTCACTGATGACGGAGGCATTACTTGGAAGTAATTGTAAGATTCATATGTACTCTTTCAATGAAATCTAGAAACTGTCGTCGGAATACTTCATTTCCTTTAAATATCATACCAAAAATTATTTTTAAACATCTTTTATTTCTATACCATAATTTATTTGGGATTTATTAAATAAGAGAATTGTATATTTCATTATTCTCATCTATATGTTTATCTATATTTTGTTTAATCTATGCTCCATTATATTTCTATATCTACATATTTATTTGTCCTTGAATATTTTTAATATTTCATATATATATATATATATATATATATATATTTTGTGGTATCTTTATATTCTGAATGTATTGATATACGTTCTATAGAGAATTCTATATTCTATTAATGCTATATATATTTATGCAGTAATGTCTGCCTGAGCTGAACTTCCTCATTGTATCTCTAGTACTTGTCTAGCGTCTCGGGTTCGACTCGAGCACGTCCATGTT
>NW_021834353.1:5000-7500 GCF_006345805.1 Octopus sinensis
TGTATTTCAGTTTGTCCTGGTGCTGGTTTCTCTTCGAGTGTCCTTTTCTTTAGCACCAAAATCTCAGCTTTGCATCTTGCTCTTTAAACTCCCGATTGTTCCAGCCTTCCCTGTAAACGATGACTAACACTGTTCACATATATATACTTATTTCAACATGTTAAGCGTCTTCATATCTTTCTTGTAGATGTCCCTAAAATAAAGATGAGGTTACCTTTATAATCGCTTCCCAGATGACAGCTCTTCAAACTGTAGGCCTTTCTGTTTCCTTCAGTCTGACATAAGGGTGGCAAAAGGTTGGATACGTTGACAAAAGCCAGGGTTTATTATTGGTGACATGGTCAGTCCCCTTGATATTCAGGAGTGTTTCCGGATGTGTAAATGGGTAGCACTGAGACACTTCTTTTGTCTAAATCGACGCTCCAGACTCACTGCTGGTAAATCGATGTGCCGAGGACTGTTGACTGTAACTTTGATGTTCATTATTAGCTTGCTATTCTTCTAGACTCTCTTTATCAGTCTGGTGAGTGTTACAGCTGCTCTACAAATACGTTTCTAAATCCCAGGCTCTAGAGTGGAGTTGTGTGAACTCGGAGATTTTCTCCAGCTGGCAGTTGTCAGTGGCAATCGTATAGGAATGCTCAATACCTTTATCTAGCTTTTCATCTTCTTCAGACTGATAGTTAAAGTGAAGTCTTGCCAAACTCTTGAGTGGTTATCTCCGAATGTGATGCCAGCAAACTTACTCCTAAACCAGTATATCACATAAGTTGGTGGATACCCTCTACCGAGACACTGATAAGCTTTCCTTCTATTCTTGTGTAAAGTTAGATGCTATCAGGTGATGTTCCAAAATCTTGTTAAAGCATGCTGGCAAAGAAAATGCTGGAGTGTGTAAAGGAAAGCACACTACCCTGTCCCACTCCACTAAAGGCTTCTCGTGGAAGAATCGTCAAAATGAATCAGCATATGATCTCAACGGTGATCTTAGGAGCCTACAAAGCAAGTTGAGTTTAATCCTAGGCGCCGGCAAGAGTCTCACTGAAGTGCATTAATGTAAATGCGAAATAACAGGTAATGTGGTTACGCCCGGTGCTGAGGGAGCATGCCTCCATTGTCAGTCATTCTTTTCTACTGTAGGCACAAGGCCCGAAATTTTGGGAGAGGGGCCAGTCTATTGCATCGACCCCAGTGCGCAACTGGTACTTAATTTATCGACCCCGAAAGGATGAAAGGCAAAGTCGACCTCGGTGGAATTTGAACTCAGAACGTAAAGACAGACGAAATAACGCTAAGCATTTCGCCCGACGCGCTCACGTTTCTGCCAGCTCGCCGCCTTCTTCTTGTCAGTCATTAAGATAGTGCTTATCGTCGCTAAGAGCTGTTTTGACTCTTATTTCTACCAATACTGGTGCTGACTAGTCGCTTTAGTGACGTATATAGTTTTGCCTTTCAATTGAAAAATTGCTAACGAGCCATCCTTATTATTTGTGTGTGTGTGTGTGTGTGTTGTGTGTGTGTGTGTGTGTGTGTGTGTGTGTGTGTGTGTTGTGGTGTGTGTGTAGTTCATTGAAAATATATATCAGAAAGAAGCACACTTTAAAGAATAGAGCAGTAATTATTACAGCAAAAAATTTTTTTTATCTTGGACATAGGGTTACCCAAGGTTTCGCATCCTCAAAGCAAATCTTTGTGGACAGCTTGTCAGAATCTATACAAATACAAACTTTAAAATATTTACGTCGCAGACGTGAGGAAACGCTCAGAACTCGAGGAATACGTCATAACAACAACAAAAAAATGTTAATGAAGACGGATTATCTCCCTTGAATTAGAGGTGGGGGGGAATCCCCATATAGACCCGAAGTGGCCTAACAAGAAAACGGGGAGATCCAATTTTGCACTAAGTAGCACTTGAAATTGATACATTTAGAAAACACTTCTTTACGGCTGTTCAATGCACCTTCAGTAAGTTCCTTCTGCTATTGCCTTGGGGTGACCGAAGTCATACGAATGGATTTGATAGACAGAAACTGAAGAGCCCATTGTGTGTGTATATACACATACACAGATGTGCGTGTGTCCTACTGTTGGTGTGTCCCCTACCAGTGCTTGACAACAGGAGTTGGTTTGTTTACATCCCCATAACCTAGATGTGCCAGGTTTGAAAAAATAAGCAGGAGGACTGATTCATTTGGTTAAAGTTGAAGGGGTTTGATCAATCAAATCGGCCCGGTTGCTTATTCTTTCCAGCCTAGGACTTATTCTTTCGGCCTCTTTTGCCAAACCTCTAAGTGTTGAGAATGTAAACAAATCAACTCCTGCTGCCAAGCACTGTAAGGGGACACAAACACTAAGACACATGCACACATCAGTGTGCATGTATATATACATACAAAACGGGCATGTGAATAGCATGTACGATTTGCCTATGTATGTATATTTGTATATTTTTTTGATATGTATTATATATATATATAGATATATATATATATTATAT
>NW_021834353.1:12500-30000 GCF_006345805.1 Octopus sinensis
TTTTAGTGGTATTAATTACTTCCTCTAGTAGTTCCTTGTTTGGGGAATCACATTACCCAGACATCAACTGAATATGGGAAATAGGCCAGCCAAATAGAGTTACTAAACTTATCGGAAAAAGTATGGTTCTGACACTCAAGAAGGCATTTAAATAGCTATGAAAACAATATAATAAAGACGTTATATTTAATAGTATATTTTCTCGATAAACACTAAGTTTGTACTTCGAAGAGAGTAAATAAGAATTTTAGTTTTTTGTCATACAATTAACATCTATTATATAACTACAGAATAAATCTGCAAAATATATGGATAGTTTTTCTGAAAAAAATTATTCGTAATTCATTTTTGATTTTTACAAATTCTTAAGAACATTATCACGAGATAAGAAGCAAACTTCGGAATAGTATATTTATGTTGACGTTTTATTTTACAAGAAACTATTTTAAAGTGTCTATTATTTAAAATTAAACCTTCTGAAAATTATAATTGAAAATATAATTCAATTACAAATATCAAAATAGGTAAAATAATCTATTTAGCATTCATGTATATGTGTGTGTGTATTGTCAATATAACATATATTAGAATAAGATGCACACTCTAAAGAATAGAGCAGTAAGTATTATAACATAGAGTTAAAGTCTGGTTCCTATACCTTTCGTGGATACGAAACCATTGGTCACTCCATGACCAGACTAACTTTATGTTTATATATACATATATATATATATATATATTTATTTTGAGATTTTAAATTCTTGGATTTTCCTGAAGAGAAAGCTGCAGAATGGTCTCCTTATTCAATCCGAATTTGGGAATTTGCAGCCTTTGAAACATGTGTAGAAAATAATAAAAGGGAATTTTGTAGAATCTTCGTTCGGCTCCATTTCTTCCCTTCACTAAATATATAAAACTTCAATTATCCGCGCTAAAGCACGGGGGCGAAACCCCATGGTCGTAACCTCAACCGTGTCTTTTCTGGTGTGATTTTTGCTACACAGGTATCGGTTAAATTTTGAATAATCCGTAACAAGATAATTCATTTATCCATTTCATTAAATATATATATATATATGTGTGTGTGTATGTATGTATGTATGTATGTATGTATGTATGTATGTATGTATGTAAGTATATGTATATATATATATATTCTTTTACTCTTTTACTCTTTTATTTTTTCAGTCATTTGACTGCGGCCATGCTGGAGCACCGCGTTCAGTCGAAAAGATCGACCGCGGGATTTTGTAAGCCTAGTACTTATTCTATCGGTCTATTTTGCCGAACCGCTAAGTTACGGGGATGTAAACACACCAGTATCAGTTGTCAAGCGATGGTGGGGGACACGCGCGCACACAAACATACACACACACACACACACGCACACACACACACACACACACACACACATATATATATAATATATATATATATATATAATATATATATATATATATATATATATATATATATATAACGGGAAGCTTTATGAAAATAGACAAAAGACGAAGGCAGGTGGAAAACAAACAAACAATTGTATTAGTATGGCGCTCAGGAAATATAAATAAAACAAGTCTTTAACACGCCAGGCTTCTTTCAGTTTTCGTCTACCAAATCTACTCACAAAGCTTTGGTCGGCCCAAGGTGCCATGCAGTGGGACTGAACCCGGAACCATGTGCTTAGTAATCAAGCTACTTATCACACAGCCACATATTTGATGAAGCACTAGTCTTTATTCAGTACGACGATCGTTTCGACCCATCGTGAAACTGTCCATTATGGGTAGGATATTGTGCATCTAATTGTGTTGCATTAATCAGTGCAGTTTGTGTCACATCGGGTATGCATAAAGAAGGGGATGTATCAAAGCAAATTGAACAGCGAAATTTAATTTATGCGCTTTTATAATATTTAATATAATAATTGAAAGTAATTACATAAATAGAATTTATGTAAAAATAAATTAATAGCTATCTAATTTTAATTGATAAGAATTTAAATATAATAGCTGATTTTTTTCTTTGCTCACGTTTATGAACTGTCACGCAGATGCTGTTTTTCGCTTTACGTAACGTACATTGCTTTGAAAAATTCTGATATTTATTAATAATAAAATAGAAAATAACATTTACATGAATTTTAACACCATGTATTTTATTAAATGATAATGAGTCCACTCTTAGAGTTAAAAGTGTACGATTCAAAATGTAAAACTAAATATTATTTTTATACCGTGTAGGTGTGATATCAGTACAGCATTTTTTTTATCAATTATATATATATATATATGTTATAGACTTTAAAAATAAAACTATTATTCTCTAGAAGTTTCACACTCCATCATAACCTTAACGCACTTGATATTAAATTGTATATATGTAAAATATATACATCAATGACTGAAAAGACACTGAATTTCTGTAAATCGTGGCCGTGAGTTTTGGCTGTAAAGCGGTCACCGAAGCCTGAAGAAGTCCAGTTGACTGACATCACGTAATCTTGCAGTTTCGACGCTCATAACAGATGATTCTCGTCTGCTATGACATACGTTTGTGCTTTCATGCGTCAAACACCTATATGAGAGAACCTTACAATTTTAGTACCACAGTGTTTAGCCTTCTAACAAGACATCTACGTTAAGTCGGATATAAAGATTTAATTTTGGTACTAATACTGCTTCAGTCGCTAAATAATTATTACGTAAAATATAATTTCGCACTCAATACAATGACAGAATTTAGAAAACTTATAACGCAAATTGGTAACAATGAAAAACTTGTAAATAACACCGCATTTGTCTAAGAGAAGAAAAGAAAACAATATGCAAATAAAATATCAACACAATATGTCAGGTAATAAAAGCACCAGTTTGTTTCACGATTAAATAAACCTGACTGAGTACTAATAAAAGTCTCTCTCGTGCTACATGTATTGCACTCAAATTACCCCCAAATGGAGTAAAAAAAATTTTGAAGCTCATTTGGAGTAATTTATGCCAGTCCCCCGATCCCCGTCCTATATGATAAATAAACTGTTTACTGTAAAATGAGAGGAATCAATAAATATATATTGTAAATAAGAAATAAATAATATTGTGTAACACGATCTTTGACCTTGGGTAGCAGTTGTTATTTCCTATTTGCTTACTCCTAGAAAGTATGAAAAATGGCTAATATTTCTTTCAAAATTTGGTTTTGTTACATTTATCGAAACTGCAAAGAATCCTTCTCAACACATGACTATGATACTCCCCTATTACTCCTGCTCATGATCAGAGATGCACATCTTGTGAACCACTAAGGGACATGCTCAAAGGATTAATTAAGCTCAAGCAAGTGACAAGCAAATTTGTTGTGCTGAGGAGAATATTTGCTATAACGATACTTCTACTTCAGCAACTCAGCACTGAATCTGTCTGAAATGTAATGGAAAATAGGTCAGTTTCCAGACATTGATGTTCAGATCACAAAAGAAGAGTTTGAAGGGAATGGTAGTCATTTGACTTCTAAATAGAAGCAATGGTAGTCATTTGACTTCTAAATAGAAGCAAATAGGAAGTAACACTTACTCACCAGAGACAAAAAATAATAAAAATATTGTTATATAGTGTAATCTACACTTTCGTTTATTTTAAATATACAAAAACTAATTAGAAATAAGCATTTAAAAAACAAAATAAAATATTTCCGTTATTTGTAAATAACACATCCACACAAATATAAGTGAATACATACATACATATACATCCATGTATGTATATGCACACGTATAAACATACACACATGCATAGACGCATACATACGAATACATATGCATGCTAACAATACAAACATTCACATAAAAATATGTCTAGGTCCTGATGTATATATATATATATATATATATAATATATATATATATATATATATATACAAACAACACTTTCTAAAAATTGCTGAGTGGATACTAATAAAATTCGGATAAATGACATGCAAAATAGAATTATCTATAAATTAAATGATTCAAATGGGTTAATAAAATACAATAAAATGAAAGAAAAGAAAATAAAAGTAGAATCTTAAACAAGAAAATAATAATTGCATATAACAGTCGAAGGTTTTTTCTAAGAAGTATGTCGAAATATATACAATAACTTTGCGATGCGAAATACAATAAGAAAAAAATCCAACAGTGTGATTAAAAACTAGTCCAAGATTCAAAAAAATATACTCTATCCATATGGTATATTGCTAGCCGACATTTTAAATTTAATTGCGTATCTGCAGAAATTCAAGAGTTTGCGTCTTTGATTTAAGGAGTTATTGTCCTTGAAAAAAAAAAATATTTTTCCAGCAGGCATAAATCACATTTGATGGGTCTTTTATGAGTACCGTGCCTGTAAGGTGCAGCTCTATCTAAAATACTCCATGTGACGTTGAAAGGTCGAGCTTCTTTTTCTTTTAATTCCCAGACATATTTTGCCAGGCTGGTCTTCGTCCTATTTTCGGGGTATCTGAAGGAATTTTTATGCGAATAAAATTGGGTTGTAAAAGAATTTTCAGAAGCCCCTGTATAAGTTCTATATTCGCGTGAGCCTTCTATCTGCACCTTGGCTCTATACACGATTTATTTTTCCAGAAATTTTCCTTCCAACGGACAGGAGGCTCCATCTTTGAAATTGCAACTTTTAAAAAGAGAATCGGCACTATGATTATTAGCAATTATCCTACTGCTGTGCAGGTTAATAAAAGAGACGAAGTTTTCCCAGCAAGAATAGCTGATCTTAAGCGTTCTTCTATTAAATATTCAGGTTGAATGGTCAGGTTGAAAATGTCAAGAGACTAATTTTAAGAATTCCCTACCTATATTTGTTTTTACAGCCATAATTGAAAGCTGGGTTAAACTACAAAACCGATAGATAGATAGATAGATAGACAGATAGATAGATAGATAGATAGATAGATAGATAGATAGATAGATAGATAGATAGATAGATAGATAAGTAGATAGACAGATAAGTAGATAGATAGATAGATAGATAGATAGATAGATAGATAGATAGATAGATAGATAGATAGATAGATAGATAAGTAGATAGATAAACTTACGAGGTGTTCAATCGTGTAATAATATAAATAATATATATATATATATATATATATATATATATATATATATATATAAAGTGGTGGTATGTTGTCAACTTAATGTGGCAGTCCCATGAAAGGGAAGAATACAACTGCTATTTAGCCCTAGGAAGCACCGCTTCCTGTCGGCCATGACACATTTCCTGTCCTTATCTTTACAAAAGGGGAGATAAGCACATCCATCCAGCAAATCCAGCATTAAGAGACTAGTTTCTGAGTCATTGCTCGTCATCAGTCTGGAATAGCATGGCTTGCTAGCTGTCGATGCCTATCTTCCTCTGTAAACATATAATTCAAGTGAAATACATTCACTAATTTCAAAAATAGAAATAATAGATTTCTAAATCTCTCAGAGATTTAGAAATATATTATTCATACAGGAGTGGCTGTGTGGTAAGTAGCTTGCTAACCAACCACATGGTTCCGGGTTCAGTCCCACTGCGTGGCATCTTGGGCAAGTGTATTCTGCTATAGCCCCGGGCCGACCAATGCTTTGTGAGTGGATTTTATAGACGGAAACTGAAAGAAACCTGTCGTATATATGTATATATATATATATGTGTGTGTGTGTCTGTGTTTGACCCCCCCAGCATTGCTTGACAACCGATGCTGGTGTGTTTACGTCCCCGTCACTTAGCGGTTCGGCAAAAGAGACCGATAAAATAAGTACTGGGCTTACAAAGAATAAGTCTCGGGGTCAATTCGGTCGACTAAAGGCGGTGCTCCAGCATGGCCGCAGTCAAATGACTGAAACAGGTAAAAGAGTAAAAGAGTATATATATGCATATGTTCATACATATATGTACGTACTTATGTATATATATGTATGTATATGCATATATGGGTACAGGACGTTACAAAACGTAAACAACATAACATGAAATGCAAAGACAAACTTGGGTATGAGAAACAAATGGAAAAAAAAGACAAGTAACATAACGGCCCTCCCTGTTTGTTTTCGTTTGCTTTGTAGTATGTTCTGTTTTTGTTACCAAATTTGACCCTCCACCAATCCCAAAATTTATTTTGGTTCCTCGAAGACACGTATTGTCGAAAATTGCTCGAAATTTGGAGTAGATAAACAGCCGACAACTGATGAAGGGTAGTTCCTTATGTTACTTGTCTTGTTTTCAATTTGTTTCTTTCGTTGTTCACATACCCAGGTTTGCCTTCGTATTTCATGTTTTCGTATTTCGCAATTCATGTTGTTTTCTTATTTCATGTTGTTAACGTTTTGTGACGTCCTGTACCCATATATGCATATATAAATATATATATATATATATATATATGTGTGTGTGTGTGTATGTGTATGTATATATATATATATATGTATATATATATGTATGTATTTATATATATGTATATATATATATATATGTATATATGTGTATATATATATATATATATAAATATATATGTGTATATCTATATGTGTATACATATATATGTATATATATGTGTGTATATATATATGTATATATATTTGTATATATATATGTGTATATATATATATGTATATATATATGTGTATATATATATGTATATATATTTGTATATATATATATGTGTATATATATGTATATATATAATCTTTCCGCTAACTCATTTGACCTTGGATGGTATGGCGGAGTTAACACATGCTTCTTCTGAACCGACTTACAGAATCTTTCGAAATCCTTCGCCGTGAATTGTGTACCATTATCTGACACGATCGTATCTTCCAAGAAGTTGATAGTCACACTTGTGCTTGGCTTTGAACATTTACACACTTCAGGCCATTTGGAATAGCTATCCACCACAATGATATAATAAGAGCCATTTATTGGTCCTGCGAAATTCACATGTAGTCTAGACCATGCCGAATCCGTTTTTGGCCACGGCTGAATCTGCACAGGGGGTGCCTTTGCTGGCCTAGCGCATCCCCTACACTTTTGCCAGTCTCTCAATTTGCTTGTCCATATTCGGCCAATAAACGTAACTTCTCATAAGGCTCTTCATCCGGACAATCGCCGGACAATCCCATGATGTCCAACATGAAAGTCTTTTAATACTGTTTCGCAGTGCTTCAGGTATTACCACTCTTTGTGCATAATAATACTGCATCACATGCTGAATAGTGCTTTGAACCTGCGTCCCGCTCATTAATATTTTTCGTGTTACACAACATTTTAAAAATCTTATTTACGAACCTATCATTTCAATTTAATTGCTTCCAGCGTTACCAGCAAATCACGTACTACATTGCACAAAATGTTCTTCAGCTCCATTTCTAGTTTTAACGATGCAATCACCGTGACTTCAAAAGGTTTCTCATATTTTGGAATTAGCCTAGACAACCCGTCTGCGTGTCCCATTTTCATTGATTGCAAAAACTCCATCTGGAAATCGTAGTTCAACAGAGTAGTCCCCCAGCGCTGTAAGCGGTTTGCTGAGTGCGTTGGGATACCCTTTTTCGAACCAAAAATAGACAATAACGGTCGGCGATCCGTCTGAAGTGTTAACTTCCTTCCATGTAAGAATTTATGGATTTTTTTTTTACTGCGAAGATTAATGATAACGCCTCTTTTACAATCTGGCTGTAGTTTCTTTCTGCTGGTAATAGAACTCCCGATGCATGTGCAATAGCTTTGATTTTACCATCATTAAATTTATGCAATATCACAGTTCCTATACCATATTCACAGGCATCCGATGCTACAATTATTTTCAGATTTGGGTCGAAATGAGTTAATGATAACTCTGATGTTAACCGCTTTTTTTAATTCCTTGAATTATTTCTGATATTCGTTTGTCCAGCTCCATTTCGAGTCTTTCTTTAGCAACTTATTCAACTGAGCTCTTAGCTCATACATTTTAGGTATGTACAACTGGTAATTACTTACTAAACCTAGAAATGCTTGTAGTGTTGTTTTGTTAGTGGGAGCAGGCATTGTTTTTATCGCGTCGATCCTAGAAGGGTCCGGTTTTCCTCTGTTTTCATCGATCACCTGTCCTAAGTACTTAATTTTTGTCAAGAAAAATTCACATTTATCCTCCTTTACTTTGAACCCGTAATCACATATTCTATATGTTCAATATGTTGGTCCCTTGATTCACTTTTGATCAATATATCATCCAAGTATGGGACCGCGAACTCACAGTCTGCTAGCATAATATCCATCACTTGCTGAAATATTGCTGGTGCGACTTTTACCCCAAATGGCAGTCTTTTGAAATGGTACAGACCTTTATGAGTATTGATTGTTAATACTTAGCACATTCTTCATCTACCAGTAATTGGAGGTAGGCCTCTGACAAGTGCAGCTTGGAAAAAAATTTCCTTCCATTGCACTTGGCAAATATTTCTTTTGGGTTTGGAAGTGGATATTTGTAATTTTTTTAACAATCATTAAAACCAGTTGAGAAGTCCGCACATACTCTTACCTCGTTGTTGTTCCTTTTTATATATACCGTAGGAGCCGCCCACTCAGAGGAGCCTATTTTTGCAATTACTTCCATGTCTTCCAATCTTTTTAATTCCTTCTCAACTTGATTTAACGCCGCAAAAGGTACATTCCTTTTCGGTTTGAACACCGGCACCGCATTTTCTTTCAACTCAAACTTTACTTTAATTTTTTTACACAAAACGATCTCTTTCGAAAAAATATCAGAGTACATCTTTTTCAATTTTAATTTCATTTTTTGTGATGCTTTCTCTGACACAGACTGTGACGCATTCACCTTGTTACATAATCAATTCAGTGATAGATCCCACAGGTCGAATCCTTCCATTAATTCTGTCCTGAACACATTCATTGTATTCTTAGATACCATTAGTTTACATTTCCGCGTCTTGTTTTTAAGTTTTATTTCTGGTGAAATTTCGCCCAAGAATTGAACTCGTTCCCCTTACACACCGTGGTAGTTTTTTTTTTTATACAACGGCCTGCCTATCTTACTCCATGTTGCCGTATTTATTATCGTTACGTTTGAACCAGTATCCAATTGCATTTTCGTCTGAAACCCATTTATTTCTACCAACACAAATTTTCGGTTTTGTCTGGTATAATTTACTTTTGTTGAGTAGACTTTCTTCTGTTTTACCATTTTCTTTGACCGGCATTTCGTCTGTATATGTCCCATCAATTTTACCACACTTAAAACAGGTTTTATCTTTAAAGGGGCAATCTTTCCTCAGATGTCGATCTCCGCAACCATAGCACCGTTTTGAATTTAAATTTTTCCTTCTTTCTGTAATTTCTTTACACATTTGTACATTATTATTCTTGTCTTCTGTCTTTCTTGTATCATCTCGAAGGTTTATTATTTGTTGGCATTCCTCAGCCATTTTCTCAAAGTGAGTTTCACATCTTGATTCAACTTTGATAATATTCTTTTTCTAATTTCCGCGTCTTCCGTTGCCACTAGCCCTTTAACGAATATTAGGCACTTGAACATATCTGACGTTAATTCTTCCAGCTTAAACCTTTCGCAAGCCTTATTAACCATGCCGGCACAAGTTACAAAACCATCGGACTCGTTTGTCTTTAAATTTAAACATTCCCATCGAATGTTAAACTGCGAACTTTTCTCGCTAAAAATATTAGTCAAAATATTTATCGTTTCATCAAAACACAATTCCGCGGGCTTTATCGACAAAATAAAGTTACAAAAACTTTCGTGTTCCGGAGTAGCAAGCTTCCGCAAAAGGAGCCTTACCTTCCTTTCACTAGACCATCCCTTGCATTTCTCTCGGAATATGTCTTCGTATTGTCTATAATATGCAGCAAAAGTAGTTCCTTCATCCGGATTGTAGTGAAATTCTTCAATGGAATTTGCAACACCATCTGCTGAAAATTATTCTGTCGTATTTCTCGACTGCAGTAACAATTCTGTTAACTTCTGTAGTTGCTGCTGCTGATGCTCTTGTTGTTTTACAACTGCTTTCAGTAACTCTTCCATTTCAGTACTATTCGAATCCTCGTCGCCCCTGTTATATTGCACGTTCCGATGACCTCTACTTAACTCTCGACGTCTAGACTTCTCCCTCTATATCTACGTATTGGGCTAGCCTACTTCATCGTCTGGAGGTGTCCACACAACAGTTACCAACTTTGAGCTTCCGCAAAAATACTAAATTTTATTTGCTTTACGGGAGCAAATGTTTTGTCGAAGGCTTATCTTGTCGTGAATTGCTCGAAATACGAAGTAGAAAACAGCCGACAACTGGTGAAAGGTCGTTCTTTATGTAGCTTGTCTTGTTTTCCATTTCTTTCTTTCGTTGTTCGCAAAAAAAGTTTGTATTCCACGTTTTCGTATTTCATGTTGTTTACGTTCTCTGACGTGCCCCTATATGCATATGTATATACAAATATATGTAAGTATGTACATATATGTATGTATGTATCTATATATATATATATATATATATATATATATATATAATATATATATATATATATATATGTATATATATATATATATGCACTCACACATCGATAGATAGATGATAGATAGATAGATAGATAGATAGATAGATAGATAGATAGATAGATAGAAGTCGTCGTTGACTTACGAGCTATCCGACTTACGACCAATCGACTTTACGACGATTGGCGCGCCAGCTCCCGGCAGCAATAATAAATAATCTAGTTGAAATCTAATGGGCTTAATATCTTAGAAATTAACCCGTCTATGGATGATGTCAGCTAACAAACGCTTCCCCTAGGTTTGGTTATCGATCGCTACTGTGTTGCATGACAATCCTGTCGCGGAGACATTGAGGCAACCTCATATTTGTTTATAAGACGAATGTTTGAGACTCCAAAATGTAAAAATATAAAACAAAGCTATATAGGCCTATAGGCCGACTTATGACCAAATCGACTTACGACCAGCCAGTCGGAACCAACTGTTGTCGTAAGTCGGCGACGACGACCTGTATATATATGTACATATAGGTATGTGTGTGTGTGCGCGCACGCGCGTCTGTGTGTATGATGGCAAAATTCAGTTTATGAATTAACTCTAAGCAAAGTTTACTATCTTGGACAATAAGAGAAATATAACAAATACACAATAACAATGAAATTCGCTTACTTACCTGCGTATTCGTTTCCAATTTCACTCCTGAGTGTTTCCGAAATATTTTTGTTGTCCATTTTGTAATGATCCGTTTTTGTGTCGTTAACAAATTCTTTTATTTCGTAGTGAAGAGTTTCCGTAACTAACTTACAAAATTGTGTAGAAATTGAATCGAAACCATCCCGATAATAAAGCAACTTTAACTTTTTCCATTTATAGTAATCCATGGTGTATGCAATGAAGCTGGGAAGATAATTCAAGTTAGCGGGACCGACCCGGGTGAGTAAGGGGTATAATGTTTCTCTGGACTCGGAAAAATCCCTGGCCGTAGCACCAATACTTACTAGGGGTGTATTCCAGAATTTTACTTGGCGAGCAATTGGTGCAACTGCATAATTACAAGCAGGGCCAAAGAAGACATTTACAGATCTGTTCATGTACATGTCTATCGCTTGATTCATTGCTGTGGCAATAGAACAGCCTGAGTCAGCAAATATCACGGTAAAGTTAAAATGCTTTTTTAGATATGTATCCCGCATCAGCGCTTCGATGCCCAGTTCTAAGGCTGGTTTCATTCGGTCAATGGAAAATAAAAAAGTATTGTTCCGAGGGAGTATGGAGGCAATTTGAACTTCTGTTTTCGACAGACATTTGTGAAAACAAAATATAATAAAGAAAAATATGTTGAGTTTCATTTTATGGCAACTGCGCCATAACCAATCCATTGTGACTGGGATGGCGTCAATGAGTATGATTCGAATTAACTTGAACTATTGTTCCGAAACATATTTTAGCATCCTGACCTGTATAAGAGAAAAAAAAACTTAGGTTACAATTTGAATTATACTGATCATATTGCAGTTGTTGTTACTGTTGTATAGTCCTAGGCTAGACCTGACTAAACGAACCCGAGAAGCCGTGGAATCCTATGTTTTAGGATGTGTATCTAGGCCTACATTATCCAATTTGACCTTTCTATTTTAACATACTACTGCATGGATCGTGGGAAATTTGACTGCTATTTCTAAAGCGATCGCAAAGAAACAGCTTTGATGATGATGATGATGATGATGATGATGATGACGACGACAACGACGATGATGACGATAACAATGACGACGACGATGATGATGATGACGACGATGACGAGTGGTGAGGAGAAGGCAAAGCAGGATTATATTTTCATTATCAACCTATATAGAAAAGTGCAATTCCTATATTCTTCAAGAATCCTCAGAAAGATTCATGAGATTTTAAATAGACTTGTTATCCCTAACCCTCCAGAAGAAGAAGAAGAAGAAGAAGAAGAAGAAGAAGAAGAAGAAGAAGAAGAAGAGAAGAAGAAGAAGAAGAAGAAGAAGAACGACGATGACGAACAGGAGGATGAGGTAATAGGGAGGAAATTTTATCAGGAGCCGTTAGTGTAACAGCAAGAGATAGGGAAACCAAAAACCAAATGTAGTTAAAGTCAGAAAAAAGAGCAAGATTATTTGACTGGCAGGAGAAGACTTTCCTTGGTAGATTTCCAAAGATAATTGGAGAAAATAGTAATAGTGAGAGATGGTTGTAGTTGCAAAAAGGGAGGCTGAAAAGGAGAGAATAAGCCTGATAGTAGCACAAGATTAGGCATTGGGGACTAACTAAATAAAAACCAGGCAGGTTGCTAATGTAGGTTACATAAATCAAAAGAAGAATTTGTTGCTCATATACTTAGTGAATGTAGTATGTTGGCACAGAAAGAATACAAGAAAAAACATGACAACCTAGAAAGAATAATCCCCTGGGAGTTACGTAGAAAGCTAGAATTTGACCATACTGGTAAGTGGCATGAACATGAACCAAGTAAAGTGCTAGAAAGTAGTAAATATAAGATGTGGAATTTTAACTCTCTGACAGTATATAGAATCTAGAGAGCGTGATTTACTAGTAGTAGTAGTAGTAGTAGTAGTAGTAGTAGTAGTAGTAGTAGTAGACAAAAAAATAGAAAGTACATGGTAATAACTCTACAGTCCCAAATGATGAGAACATCAATATGAGCGTATAAAGAAAGCGGCAAAGTATCAGGACCTAGCCATTGAGTCACTGAGACTAGAGAAAATGTAGGTAAAATGTATCCCTACAGGGACAGGTGAATTAGGAACTATTTCTAAAAACTGGAGCAGATGGATAGAGGAAATAGGCATAAAGCTCCAGAATCAGGGACAGCGAAGATACTTAGGAAGGTTCTTGGCATTTAAGGTTACTTCTTGCAGCCCGATGTTAAGAATTTTTCCAACAGTCTAATTTGTTGTGCGCAAATGAAATAATAAGTAATTAATTAATTAATTATTAGCGACGAAAGCAATTATTAGCGACCAAAAGCTGATCTTTATATCCAACTTAGTATGGATGACTTATCATTAACATAGAGAGATCCTTAAAGGCGCTTGGTGCATAACAGCACATACACACCTATATGAGAGGATCTCTCAATGTTAATAACGTAGTATTCGTTGTTTTAACAAAGCATCCATGTTAAATTGGATATAAAGATCACCTTAAAATATATTTCTTTACTACCCACAAGGGGCTAAACACAGAGGGGACAAATAAGGACAGACAAAGGGATTTAAGTCGATTACATCGACCCCAGTGCGTAACTGGTACTTAATTTATTGACCCCGAAAGGATGAAAGGCAAAGTCGACCTCGGCGGAATTTGAACTCGGAACGTAACGACAGACGAAATACGGCTACGCATTTCGCTCGGCGTGCTAACGTTTCTACCAGCTCGCCGCCTTTAAATAATGATTTCAAATTTTGGTACAAGGCCAACAATTTCTGGAGAGGGGTTAGTCGATTACATCGACCCCAGGATCTACTGAAACTTATTTTATCCACCCCGAAAGGATGAAAGGCAAAGTTGATCTCGGCGGAATTTGAACTCAGAACTAGAGACGGACGAAATGTTGCTAAGCATTTTGCCAGACGCGGTAATGAATCTACCAGCTTACTACCTTAGATCACCTTTTAATAATAATAATAATCATAATGCATTTTTTGTCAATAGAATACGGATACAGATGGATATAATTAATAGGGTGGTAGATTTAGTAAATTCCCAACATATACATGGAGTTCATGATCTCCAAAAAGCAAATCAATGAAAGTTGAACTTTAAGAAAAATGTAAGTTTATAAAATTTAGCAGCACATAAGAACAAATAGAAAAATAAGGACCTGTAGGTTTATTGAAGCAACGAGTCAGAGTCGTATAAAATTTGGGATTAAAAGTCAGTGAAAGAACATACCAAGTGAAGAATACACAAAACTAAGATTTATAGTGGAAAAGAAGAATATGAAGAATATAGAGAGGCTTGTTGGTGATGTATCAATATTGCAAAGAAAAAGAAAATATGAGCTTATTAATGGTTATAAACATGACGAACTGAAGAAAAAGTATAGCATTGACAGAAAAGGCTGCATGTTATAATTAAAGCATTTTAGTGAAGAGAGGAAAGATAACAAGACATGATTAAAGAACGAAATATTAAAGGCAAGATAGATTATTCCAAATTGATCAGAAGAAACTTTATCATGAAATAAGTTGGGAAGACATACACGAAAGAGTTATATCAGAAGCCGACTAAAGTTGCGTTTTGCAGAGAGATGTAGAATAAGGAAGAGTAGCATAATGCTGACTGGCTATAAATTTTGAATGGGTCTATTTGTTACATTAAAATTGAAAAAGAAAATGTGCAGCAATTATGAAGATGAGTAATTGGACTGGAAAGCAGCTGAACCTAATAGTTTTGGATAAAGACGCTGACGGAATGCCATAAAAGAATTGCAGAACAGTTTAGTGCTCCAATCATTGGGAATGCAGAGGTTCCTGAGTAGATAACTATTGAATGAGCAGTACTGTGATTTAAGGATGCTTCATAAGGGAATGCTGTAGATAACTACAGACGCATATCATGCCTCCTACTGATGTGGAAGGTACTAACATGAATAATCGCTACTGAAATGTATACAATTCTTGATGATAATGGAATTATCTCTGTTGAGCAGAAAGGTTGTAAACGGAATTGCAGGGGAACTAAGGACCAGCTACATGTTTGGGATTGCAAAGAAAGTTAAAAGGTTTTTGAGAAAAAGTGGGGAAATCTGGAAGACTGAAGTGACGTCATATGGACAAAACTTAGGAATGTTAAGAATCAAAAGAATTTAACTGTGTCTCCTTTACTATTTGTTTTATACATGATTCCTGTAATATTGCTACTGAGCAAAAATAACATTTAGATATGAGTTTAAAGAAAAACATCAAAAAAATCGACCATCTATTATTTATGGGTGACCTCAAGCAGTATGGTAAGGACAAAGCTCAAGTTATTTCTTCAATGAACACAACTCATTGTTTTAGCAAATCATTAAAATGGAATTTGATCTAAATAAATGTGGAATTATACACCTGATGAGAGGGTAAGTGAAGACTTAGTGTAGAATTACTATCAGAAGAAATCATGAAAAAGATTGGTGATACAGGATTTATACAACCAGCACAAAGTGGGCTGAGGGCTTATCAGCTATGAAAGCTGTATATGCTCGGAACAAAAATAACTTGGGTGGTATATCAAGTGTGCCATAGAACCTTTGAGGATTCATGTGAAACTATCTAGTATAACCAGAACAGCTATTTTCGTAGAGACAAGAGTTCAAAGAAAAAAGAGTAAGGAAGACGAAAGAAAAATGGAATAGGAAAATGTTGTGTGGGCAGTTAGTGAGAGCAGTGAGCAGGAATACAGATGTCGATGGGAAGTAGCACTGACTAAGGAGGAATGGCGAGAAGCCAGAAAGAGAAGCGCCTGTCTTTGCTGCACAGGGACAAACACTTTGTAGAAATTACATCAGATGCAAGATGGACAACACAGCAAAAAGTGACAAGTGCAGGTCATACGGTGATAAAGGCATATTGTGAATGAGTGCAGGAAGCTAACCCAAAAAAAAGAAATGCGAAAGAAAATGCGATAATGTCACAAGAATGTTAGTTAGTTAGTTAGTTAGTTAATTTTTTGGCTCAAAAAGCAAAAAGCAAGGCCATGTAGGGGTACATGGAGTTATGTACAGGGTGGTGTTCATGTAAAGAGTTCTGGCAACTTGAGGTCAAGGGAGACTTTGAACCGAGCGGTCGTCGGCATCTTCACCATCTCGTCTGGCAGCTTATTCCACGAATCCGCAACCCGGACGGAGAAAGTCTCTCTCCTTCGATTGAGATGAAATCGTCGCAGATAGAGCTTTTTGGAATGACCCCGCAGTCGACGTTCTGGAGCAGGAGTGAAGAACAGCTCTTTCGAGAGGTTACACTTTCCGCTTATGATGTTGTGAGCAAGAATGAGATCTCCCCGGCGTCGTCGTTTTTCTAGAGAATAAAGGTCGAGCGTCTTCAGCCTTTCTTCATAAGACAAATTCTTGAGACCAAGAACCATGCGGGTAGCCAGCTTCTGGACTCTTTCAAGATGCTGTATGTCTTTGAGGAGATAAGGAGAAGAGGCTTGAATCCCGTACTCCAATATGGGTCTCACCAGCGTGACATAGAGCGGTAGGAATATGGCTGCTGTGAGCATTCCGAATGACCGTCGAATCAAGAACAGAATTCCGCGTGCTTTGTTGGCAGCATGGACGCACTGGGCCGAAGGCGAAAAGGAGGAATCCACCAAGATACCCAGGTACTTTACCTGACCGGTCCTCTCCAGCAGCAGACCCGGCTCGAAATCAAGTTGAGTTGCAGGAGGAGAGCCAACAGGCAGATGACAGCACTTTGACACGCAGAATGATTCATTAGGGCCGGTGTGACAAGTATGCATTAGATGGAGCAAAGGCGTGCTATGAGCAGATTATTCTCAGAAGGAGTAAACGAGAATGATAAAGAAGATACAGGGGAATGTAACAATCCAATATGATCATGAAATTCAATATTGAAAGCTGGATATAGTTGTTGCGAATAAAGTAAAAAAAACACCCTGCTTAATTTTAGATATGGCACGTCTTGGTGATGAAAAAGTATCGGAAAAAGAAGTGAAGTAGGTCAAATGTGATAATATGAAATTGGAAACCAGAAGATTGTGGACATTGAGGAAGGTAACTGCCATACTTATTGTTTTTGTTGTTGTTGTTGTTGTTGTAGCTTTATGTGCTATAAGTACGAAGCTAACAAACTGAAAAGTTAGGGGTAAATGTGAAGTCAGAGCATCTGCAGAAAACAGTGTTGCTTGAAATTGCACAAATCTTCCAAAGAAGAAGAAGAAGAAGAAAAGAAGAAGAAGAAGA
>NW_021834353.1:37500-40000 GCF_006345805.1 Octopus sinensis
TTTACACAGCCATTTTAAATATCAGAGGGTTAAGACAAAATATATCAAAGCCTACACTATCCCATGCATCTTCCCTTCTAAAACGGCTGGGGCATAACTTGAGCAAATTTGGCTGTTATGATTTACAGATCGAAATTCAATTCGGTGACATGAGAGAATTAGTAATAATGTTGAAGAATAAATTCTGGGTAACCTTGACTGGAACACATTCCTGATGATTCACGAAACTGGTCCTCTTGTGTGAAAGATGTATTGCATTGTGCCATTCATGAGAAAATTTAACCAAAACAAGTTTTCAAACATTTTCAAACAGGAAAATTACTATATGCAAATAAAGGTGTTCAAAATGTTTATTTTCGATCAGATATCGATATGAGAAAATTTCATCCTGATCTATAGTATTTGGAAGATATAGAAAACATTTGTCTTGAAAATGCCACATCGATTTTTGTCACGCGCGTCACACCAGATAAATGAGAACTGTGACCACCAAACTTGTTGTCCAGCAAATAGATTAGCATCTTTTGATATATCGGTTTCAAATTTTGGCTCAAGGCCAATAATTTCGGGGTGGAGTTCAGTCGATTACATCGACCTCAGAGCTCAACAGGCGGCGAGCTGGCAGAAACGTTAGCACGCCGGGCGAAATGTGTAGCTGTATTTCGTCTGCCGTTACGTTCTGAGTTCAAATTCCGCCGAGGTCGACTTTGCCTTCCATCCTTTCGGGGTCGATAAATTAAGTACCAGTTACGCACTGGGGTCGATATAATCGACTTAATCCGTTTATCTGTCCTTGTTTGTCCCCTCTGTGTTTAGCCCCTTGTGGGCAATAAAGAAATAGGTATTTATTTTATCCACCCCGAAAGGATTAAGGCCAAAGTCGACATCGGCAGAACTTGAACTCAGAACGTAAAGATGGACGCAATGCCGCTAAGCATTTTGCTTGGCACGTTAACGATTCTGCCAGCTCGCTGCCTTATCTTTTGAAATATCTAAGTCAATTTAAACACCTAGAAGCTTTTTGTGCTGCTCTAGCAAAAACTTCAGAGAAATTTGCAGTAAATATTTTCAGGTGAAAAAAAACGTTGTGTGGTGTCACGTACGTCACACATTTTTTATCCTCTTCGAAAATTTCAGTATTCTATCCAGGTCTTTTTTTTTTTTTTTAATATTTGCTTCGATAGTCAGACTTTACTGTTCAAAAGAAATCATTACAATTCTTGTAAATATTCAAGACAGGTTAGGTACTTCGTAGTATATGTCTCTGATTGCCACGTACGTCAACCGACGTTGACCCAGTGCAGATATTTTAGACGTAGACTAGTGAACAACAATAAAACAACAACATCAACAAACCAACTACGGAATCTCTACGTGGTAGCTTGGCATGTTAGTTAGTTAGTTAGTTAGTTAGTTAATTTGGCTCAAAAGCAAATAGCAAGGCCATGTAGGAGGACATGGAGTTAAGTACAGGGTGGTGTTCATGTAAAGAGTTCAGGCCACTTGAGGTCCAGGGAGGCTTTGAACAAAGCGGTCGTCGGCATCTTCACCATCTCGTCTGGCAGCTTGTTCCACGGATCCGCAACCCGGACGGAGAAAGCTCCTCTCCTTCGATTGAGATGAAATCGTCGCTGGTAGAGCTTTTCGGAATGACCCCGCAGCCGACGCTCTGGAGCAGGAGTGAAGAACAGCTCTTTCGAGAGGTTACACTTTCCGCTTATGATGTTGTGATCGAGAATGAGATCACCACGGCGGCGGCGTTTTTCAAAAGAATAAAGGTCGAGCGTCCTCAGCCTTTCTTCGTAGGACAAATTTCTAGAGACCATGAACCATGCGGGTAGCCAGCTTCTGGACTCTTTCGAGATGCTGTATGTCTTTGAGGAGATAAGGAGAAGAGGCTTGAATCCCATACTCCAATATGGGTATCACCAGCGTGACATAGAGTGGTAGGAATATGGCTGCTGTGAGCATTCCGAATGACCGTCGAATCAAGAACAGAATTCCGCGTGCTTTGTTGGCAGCATGGACGCACTGGGCCGAAGGCGAAAAGGAGGAATCCACCAAGATACCTAGGTCCTTTACCTGATCGGTCCTCTCCAGCAGCAGACGACCCGGCTCGAAATCAAGTTGAGTTGCAGGAGGAGAGCCGACAGGCAGATGACAGCACTTTGACACGTTCAGACACAGGTCCCAATCGTTAGACCACTTCCAAATTTGGTGGAGGCATCGACGAAGATCCTCTGTATTACCGCGAGGAGCGACCAGTTTGATATCGTCGGCAAATAGAAGGGTGTGTTGCGTGAGGTCGTCGGGCAGCTACAAATAACCCCCAAATGACGCTCTATCAGCTCAAAAATAGGCGCAGGAGTGGCTGTGTGATAAGTAGCTTGTTTACCAGTCACATGGTTCCGGGTTCAGTCCCACTGCGTGGCACCTTCGACAAGTGTCTTCTACTATAGCTTCAGGCCAACCAAAGCCTTGTGAGTGGATTTGGTAGACG
>NW_021834353.1:45000-49590 GCF_006345805.1 Octopus sinensis
AATTGACAACCGTCAGGTTAGTATCTATAGTTATACTAAGTCCGAAATATTTCATTAATTGGATATCCTTCCTAAAACGATCCTGTGCTGGTCCATTTGTATTAGCGGTTAAAGCGAGGGCATCATCTTTGTAGATGGCGAAATATACGTCAGGAAATGTCTTACCTAAAGTATCTAGGAGAAAAAATCCAATAAGATCGCAAATGCCTGCTCCATCATATGACCCCATGCTCACATCGAAAGCACCCTCTGTGTCGGTATTTTTGACCCACTTTGCGTTCTCACTGAAAAGCAAGGTTTTTCTAACATGGAAGATTATGTCCTTATCATTTGTATTGTTTTCTATGAAATCGCTAGCGAAGACGAGGGCGTTATCTAGCAGTTCTTTAGAGATAGTGGCATAAAAATCAACAATATCGAATTGTGTAAACCTCGCTTTTTTCTTATTCTTAATGGCTTTAAACCAGTCTACGACTTCTATACTATTGGACCATTGTACTAGCCTAGTAGCGGTCTTAATTTTCGCATTTATTTTATCTAAAATTTCTTTACTAATAATCCCAAGTTCTGACTTAGCTGGGTTGATAAGCTCACATTTAGGGTTGGAAAGGAAGTTCTCTTTGTGGTCTTTAATTGTAATAAAGGCCTCTTTTTGGGGGAGGACTTCTATTTTTTTATTTAATTTAAGTTTAGCGGCGATAACGCTAGCTTCTTTATTAATTTCATTATATGTCTGTGGCCTAGCCCTAGTGTAATTATTAATGATGCTGTTGTGTAAGAGTTGTGTATATATGCTGTTATCTATCAGGTATAAGTTCTTGGTTTTATCCGAAAAAAAATATATATATATATAATGTTATTAATATTTGTCTTTGCTTTTAGGCGGCGAACTAGCAGAATCTTTAGCACTCCAGGCAAAATGCTTAGCGACATTTCGTCCCTCTTTACGTTCTGAGTTCAAATTCCGCCAAGGTCAATTTTGCCTTTCAGGTCGATAAAATAAGTACCAGTAGAGCACTAGAATTGATGTAATCTATTCATCCCCTCCTTCATACTTGCTGGCCTTGTGCCAAACTTTGAAACCAATAATGTACATGCTTTGGCAGTAGATATACTAAAACTAGAACGATATATTTGTGATGCATATATGCCATTTGAATATGGCTAACCCATAAGGGTGGATGCTACTGTAGTTTGTAGCCCCAGGAAGATATCTCCTCCAGCTGGCTATAGACACACTATCTGTGTCCTGTCAGTATTTGTGAAGGGGAGTCACACGTACCCGAGTTTCGGGTACGTGTGTATCATGTGTTGAAGACGGGGAGGATGACTCCCCTTCACAAATACTGACAGGACACAGATAGTGTGTCTATAGCCAGCTGGAGGAGATATCTTCCTGGGGCTACAAACTACAGTAGCATCCACCCTTATGGGTTAGCCATATTCAAATGGCATATATGTATCACGATGTGTTACCGCTACTGTTTATAACTCGCTCTGAGATTTATCATTGATATATTTGTGTTTGCTTTCATTAAGTCAGTGATAGTCAGGTTTGCGTTATTTATTACTGTTGTTTTTTTGATAGTCGAGTTTTTATCTTTAGGAGCGATTTCCTTTGATCTCTTGCAAAACATTTTATTGTTTGTCATTCTTGAATTATTTCCAGTTTGAGATTGTTATAGTCATGATTTAAACATTTTCTTTGGAATTTCCTATTCGTAAATCTTCTACATATTCGCTTTTATTTATGTTTATGTGGTTCTAATTCGATTTTTGTTGACCTGTATTATAAAGGTGTACTACGGTTTGGATTTGTCATATGTTTTCTGTTATTTGTTTAAATAATTTACACCTCTTAACTTTATTCTCTTGGTTTATGTTCTCTCTCTCTCTCTCTCTCTCTCTCTCTATCTATCTATCTCTCACTCTCTCTCTCTCTCTCTCTCTCTCTTAACTTCCAATCAGTTAAGATCAGAAGCCATGAGAGCCACTAACTGGCACTGCATGAGGGCAATTATTATTATTCTTGTTTCTGTTGTTGTTGTTATTATTATTAAGGCAGTGAGCTGGCCGAATCGTTAGCACGCTGGACAAAATGCTTAGCGATATTTCGCCCGTCTCTACGTTCTGAGTTCAAATTCATCCTTACGCGTTGAACACTGGCGTCGATGTAATCGACTCATCCTCTCCTCCAAAATGGCTGCCCTTGTGACAAAATTCGAAACCATTATTATCATCATCATCATCATCATTATCATCATCATTACTGTTGTTGCAGTTGTTTACCATGCATTGTTGTGCTTCACATTTTCATTTCTTTCAAGCGATTTTTTTCCCTATGAAGCATGGGCCATCGACAACTATTATCCGGTGTTATCGGCGCTGGGCTGTCTTTTCTACATCTCTCCAGTTGGATTCCTGCTTTTCCACCTTTGCCTCAATATTTCGCCTTATATGTTTCCCTGAGGTAAGGCCTCCCTCTCCCAGGTCGTGTTTGTTTTGAATTGTCATCACTACTTCCATAACTTTCGTTTTCTCTCTTTATTGAGACGTTGGCCCGACGCAAATCTATTTTTACCACTAAGAGGCTGACCAATTGAAGGTACCCCCCTGTGAGGATAGATCAGCAATTCTACTTATTCCCGCTACAACTTCAAAATTATATCTGGCAGGTGGTCGAATTTTTACGGATATAAATAGTGGTCTAATAGTACTCTGCTTGAGATATACATATACGTGTGTGCATATGTGACGTGAGGGTATTTGTTACGATTGTATAGAATTTAAAGAACAGAAGAAAAGTACTTATTACCTTATGAGAAATTGGTATTTAGTCAGGTCCGATGGCATGTTACTACGAATCAATCTTATCATTCACTCTCTTTTTAACTCTCTCTCACTACCTCTCTTTCTTTCTCTCTCTCTCTCTCTCTCTCTCTCTCTCTCTCTCTCTCTCTCTCTCTCTCCACACACACACACACACACATATATTCTATATACATGTACGTACATGATTATTGATACAACTGTATATTTTGGCACAAGCCCAGCAATTTCGGTGGAGAGAGTAAGTCGATTACATCAATCCCAGTGCTCAATTGGTACTTTTTTTTGTCGTGCCCCACAAGGAGGAAAGACAAAGTCAACCTCGGCGGAATATGAATTCTGACAGAACGGAAAGACGGACGAAATACCTATTTCTTTACTACCCACAAGGGGCTAAACACAGAGAGGACAAACAACGGATGCGCTTCACTTGTTTACCGGTTCGCTGCGGAACGGCGCTGTGGGGACGACTCCCTCATAGCACTGGTTTTACATCGACCCCAGTGTGTAACTGGTACTTAATTTATCGACCCCCGAAAGGATGAAAGGCAATGTCAACCTCGGCGGAATTTGAACTCAGAATGTAGCGGCAGACGACATACCTATTTCTTTACTACCTACAAGGGCTAAGCACAGAGGGGACAAACAAGGACAGACACACAGATTAAGTCGATTATATCGACCCCAGTGCGTAACTGGTACTTATTTAATCGACCCCGAAAGGATGAAAGACAATGTCGACCTCGGCGGAATTCGAACTCAGAACGTAGCGGCAGACGAAATATCGCTACGTATTTAGCTCGGCGAGCTAACGATTCTGCCAGCTCGCCACCTTGTGTAGGTGTGCGTGCGTGCGTGTGTGTGTGTGTGTATTTATATGTATATACTTTGAACGCCAATTCACGCAAAAGTCCCAAGTGAAAGGTTTCTGGAATATTTGCGGTTTTAAACATTGGAGTAAGACTTCTTCAGGCCTGCATTAAAGGTGCTCTCTTACCTTGAGCGTCCGCCAGGTTTTTCGTTTTGTTATATCGGGAGGAAACAAAATGCAAATAAAAATAAAAATGTAAACACATTTGTACAAAGTCGTGATGTCGAAAAGCCACTAAAATGGCAAAATATTGGTATCCAACACTCCTCGATGGGACTGGGGCGAGTTGTTCTCACCTGTCTATGACTTTCAGGTACTTTAAAACCCAGTGCTATGAGGGAGTCGTCCCCACAGCGCCGTTCCGCAGCGAACCGGTAAACAAGTGAAGCGCATTCATTAATTACGTTCGGTCGGTAATGTTTTCAAGACTGGCGCTGCTTTTAATTCATAAGTAAATATATATAGAGAGAAAGAGACAGATAGATAGATAGAGAGAGAAGAGATGGGGGGATATACACAAAAACACACACACATTTATATATATATATACTATATATATATATATATATATATATAAGGGACAATCGCATTTGTGAACTTGACAAGCCGGTGTCCTTTGTCAAGTTGTATATTCCAGGTAAGACAAGCACACAAAATTGAAAAAGAACATCTTCATGTACATTGTCAATGTTACATGTCTGTATGCACATGTGTGTGTGTGTGTGTGTGTGTGTGGTGTGTGTGTGTGTGCGTGTGTACTTTCTGCGTATGTAGCCATATGTATTCCGTTTATACTTCCCAGCCACCAGGTTCAGGCTATAATAGTCAGTATATCAAAGGGAAAAGCTAAATATAGGACAATGACAAGTCTGTATGTGTGTGAGTCTGTG
>NW_021834354.1:0-12500 GCF_006345805.1 Octopus sinensis
TACTCATAACTTAATTTTCAGGTAATCAGTGTGATACGAGGCTGCACCCTTGTATTGCAAATACAATCCACCTGGCGGGCTTCTGTGTATATGTGTCTGTCTGTCTGTCTGTCTGTCTGTCTATGTATGCTGTTATAGGAACCTTCTCCAACACTCTCTATACGACCTTGGATAGTCTCTGCCCTTCCCCGTCGCCGATAAGTAGATTACTGGAACTACGGCCATCCATGGCTAGACTTGGGATGAACACCGAAAGGGTTTTCCGTTGCTTCCTTCAGCCAGCTGGGATTCGAACTCAGAATGTAAGATATACCGCAAAGCACTTTAGTTGACGTGCCAGCGATTCTACCCAATAGAACAACGTCAAATGAATTGTTTAGATCAAGAAAACAACACGCCGCCCGGTCTGGGAATCGATCACTAGATCTAGCGATCGTGAGCGCAACACCCTCACCACTAGGCCATGCATCTTAACGTGCGCACGCACACACACACGCACGCACACACACACACACACAACACACACACACACACACACACACACACGTTCTTGGTGTCATCTTTGGTGGATTAAACAACAACAAACATCTTCTGGAGATGTTGTCCTTACAATATTAGAAGATTATTTATAGAAACGATCTTACTAGTACAAAACAATGCAGACATGAGCTGCTATGAGTCACAAAAACGAAGCCCACACGCTCTTAGTCTTGAATTTAGAACAGAGTCAATGGGTACAAGTTCAAACCCAGTATTTATATCATCACTTCGTCATTCTTATGGACTTTCTGGATCTGATAAAATGGCAGCGAGACACGTTAACACCAGTGTCTATTTCATATGTGACTGAGAGGTTTCTAGAAACCTCGGTGCACTTAGAACAGAGGTTGCCAACATTTTCTCTACCAAGGGTCAGTTTTACTTAAATGAATTTTCCCACAAACTCCAGGTTCTTAAAAGGTCCGCACAATCAATAAACCGAATTTATTAACAGCAAATTCGTTTTCTCAATTTCACGTTTCAGGTAAAAGGCACACACACACGCACACACACACACACACACACACACACTTACATACTTACATAGGGTGTATATATGTATATGTATGCATGTATGTGTGAGTATGTGTGTCTGTATGTATATGAAATGGATTACCTTGGTCACACTTCTTTCCTGACCAACCGATTTGACATCCGCCATTGCAAGCACCTGTCTGTTCATTGCAAGTGAAGTTTTGTGAACAGTGACCACATTTGAATTGGCAGTTGGGACCATATGTGTGATTCTGACAATCTGAAAGAGAAACGAAATAATGATAATAATAATAATAATAATAATAATAATAATAATAATAATAATAATAATAATAATAATAATAATAATTATTATTATAATAATAATGATAATAAGAAAATTCTAACTGCCCCCCCCACCTGCAAGGTCATGTGCTGTTTATCTTGATATGAGATCACCATGCCGCGCTCACATGGTTGTGATGCATGTGCCTAGTGTAGCCTAATCAGACGGGTAGTCATGATGGGTATACTGGACTTCGTATATTTTACCCCAGAGTCACTTTGATGGCATGCACTGCTCTCTCACTCATATAATAATAATAATAATAATAATAATAATAATAATAATAATAATAATAATAATAATGATGATAATAATAATGATAATAATAATAATAATAATAATAATAATAATAATAATAATAATAATAATGTTTGCCTGAGTTTGCCTCTTACAAAAGTTGCTTTGTCACACATATCAAGGCCAAAATCCACCCGGATGTCATTGCTGAAATATTTAACAGTTGTTAACAGCTCTACTAACTTTTTTTCATTTCTAACAAACAGCTTCAGATCGTCCATATAATATACTTTTTGATACCACACATGGTGTTACTCAGTTCGCTGAGAGTGAGATCAGTGTTATGCAAAAAAGTAATGGGGAGAGGGAGTCACCTTGAAAGATGCCTCGTTTGATGTTGTGTTGTTAGATTGGCTCATCCCATTACTATAGCGTATAACGATACGTGTATTCCACTTGGCCGTGCTACTTTGTAAGAATTACTATAAATACCCGGGGACAAAGGAAGGAGATGGTATACAACATGCCACTATGAAGGAAAAAATAAGAAAGGAGTATTACAGGAGAATAAGACTCATACTAAAAACTGAACTCAACTCCAAAAATCGCATCGAAGCCATTAACACCCTGGCATTTCCAGTAGTCAAATATAGTTTTAACATCATTAACTGGAATCTTACATAACTCCAACACCTGGACAGGAAGACAAGAAAACTACTAACATCTAAAGACATGCAGCACCCAAAAGCAGATGTTGATCATCTGTACCTACCTAGACGTAATGGGGGAATAGGAAGGATGCACGTAGAACTGTACTATAGGACCTCCACAATAGCAATGAACAAGTACTTATCTAGTACAGAGGATTGGATGCTGCGGTTTGCGTGCAAATACGAAAGCAGCAAAAAATCACTTTCTAAAGCTTGCAAATTCTCAAGGGAACTCGGCATTAATTCTGAATTAGATGAAGAACTTGAAACCACTGCCACCACACAAGCAGAACGGATCAAACAGACTGCAAAAAAAAAACAAACAAACAAAAAACCCGGCTGAAACAAACTGAGGAGCGGTGGAGCCAGAAGCCAAAAGGCAATTTTATTTTAATTCTCTCGCAGGAAGGATTAGTTTGGCGAGTCGTGTCCTGTCTTGCCTTCGAAACACGCTGGAGCCGAACTAGTGACAGCTGATGATAGGGGATTTTTCCTTGTGTAGTATGTCCTGTACTCTGTTTTTTCTGTTGTAAAAAAATGGTTTTTCCGTTTTCGTTTCTCGTTGAGTTCTACGTCTCTGTTTTTCTGTTGTAAAAAAATGGTTTTTCCGTTTTCGTTTTTCGTTTCTCATTGAGTTCTACGTCTAGTTGTGGTGTCCTGTACTCACGTGTATATATATTTATATATGCATGTATACATACATGTAGATGTAGGTACGTACATATATGTTTTGTATGTATGCATATATTTTTTTATTTATACACTATTGTTTGACAGCGCCCTCGCGTCGGGTTCGATTCGATTCGTTCGCTTCGTTCCGTTTCTTATTCTCCCAGTATTGTTTTATATATATATATATATATTATATAATATTATATATTATATATTATGTCTGGGGAGAGTCCTTCTCTTTTAGTGCCTTATAATTTAACACACTCACCGGTAAAATTTCCACTTATTTCTTATTTTTATTGTCCTAAATTTTTCGTTGCGTCTTGCAACCTTTTCAATAGTCTTAACTCTCTCTTTTTTAAGTATGGAAATTGTGTGCCCTCCTGTTTATAGGTTGGAGTATGTTGCCCCACATTCCCATTGAGTGTGCATTGAGGAGTTTTTCCACTCTTTCATGTTCTTGTGGTGTAACTTCTCTCATGCTACTCATGTGTTGTTGCATGGTCTGGACATAGTTCTGTGGGCTGTCCATTGACAGTCTGCCAGACTTGTCCGTAGGCAGGCACGACTATTGAAAAGTTTGCAAGACGCAACGAACATTTTAGGAAAATAAAAATAAGAAATAAGTGGAAATTTGACCGGTGAGTGTGTTTTACATTATAAGGCACAAAAAGAAAATGACTCTCCCTAGACACAATAGTACTATATATATATATATATATATATATATATATATATATATATATATATATATATATATATATATATATATATATATATATATATATATATATATATATGATACAGACACCAACAAAAACGTATAAACACAGCGAGAAACGAAAACATAAAATCAAACAAGGAAACGGACTTTTTTTAACAACGAAAAATAGAGTACAGGTCAAACAATACAAGGAAAATTCTCCTTCATCAGCTGCCCCTGGTTCGACTCAATGCGTGTTTCGAAGGTATATATATATATATATATATAGTAATCCCTCGCCATATCGCTGTTCACCTATCGCGGTTTATTATTTAAGCGTATGTCCATTCCTCCGTGGTGTTGTTTTACATTAATAATAAAATTAATATATACAAATTATAAAAATCGTAAAAAAAAGTACAGTACTGTTTCTACTTCGCGGATGTTCACATATCGCGGTGTGTTTTGGAACGTAACGTCCGCGATAGCCAAGGGCTACTGTATATGTATATTAAAGACACACATGACTACACACACACACACACACACACACACACACACACACACACACACACATACATACTTGCATAATACACACACGCACACATTCACACGCACGAACACACACATACAGTTTATATTCTATGACTAACTATTTTATCAGAAGTCGACTGGTGATCGCCAAGATTTCGGCACCTCAAGACATCCCCCAACCATCGCCCCCCACTCCCTTCTTTCATTCGGGTCGTATCATATACCAATTCCAGAAGTGTGTGTGTATGTGTGTGTGTGTTCGTGCACGCATACGTATATGTATATGCATATATATAGATATATATGTATACGTATATATGTATATATGTATATATATGTATATGTATGTATGCATGTATGTATGTATGTATGTATGTATGAATATATATACATATATATATATATATATATATACATATATATTTATATACATATGTATAGATAGATAGATAGACATACTTACATCCATACACATATACACACATACATTGGAAGATCAACAAACGGCCTTATTCTTTCCCCATCAAATCATTCATACATCGTATACATACATAAACACCACAGGAATAGAAATACAATATTTGTGTGTGTGTGCGTGTGTGTGTGTGCATATGTTTGGAAAAGAAAAGAAAACTAGCTGACCTTGAGCATCTGATGTCACAAAGCGTACACATGACTGTCTGTCCGACAGACTCAGCCCCACCCACCAAACTTAAGCACACACACACACACACACACACACACACACACACGAATGTTTGTATCTATATGCGAACTGTGTAGAATTATATACACATTACACACAGAAGATGGAGGACTATGATGATAAGTGGTGGTTGCTTTAAAGGGATAAAACCGCCTCTATTTTGGGGGTCTGAAGACATTGGACAATGTTGGCGCTGAGGAAATATTTAAGGAACCAGCAGTCTAGACATTGTTTTTTTTTTTTTGCTTACAGGAACAACGCCGACGCCATCGACAACACTTGATCGATAACAGGAAGAGCGAAAGGCTATTGAGAATGAAATTCATATTAATACACGTGAATGCATTCATATATGTATGTGTACATGTGTGTTTGTACACACACACACACACACACACACACACACACACACACACACACACACACACACACACACACACCACATACACGTACACACACACTCACTCACATATATTGATATACATACACACAGAGACAGATTCCCCTACAAATGGAACCAGTTGTGAATGGGCGAGTATTTGCTTTCACAGATGAAATTGAATTATTTCAAAAACACGAAGAGTTTCCTTGCCAAAAAATAATGCTACAGAAGAATAATGGTAACGATCAAAATTGGCACCATAGACTAATGGTAGCAAAAATAATGGTACTAAAGAATAATGGCAACATAGAATAATTCTATATCCAACATATTTTTCGTAGGGAAAATATTATGCCAATATTTTTTATTATTATTTCATTTAACCCTACTATATATATGTGTGTGTATGCAGGTATATATATATATTTAAAAAAAAAAAAATATATATATATATTCTTTTACTTGTTTCAGTCATTTGAGTGCGGCCGTGCTGGAGCATCACCTTTAGCTGAACAATCGACCCCAGGACTTATTCTTTGTAAGCCTAGTATTTATTCTATCAGTCACTTTCGCCGAACTCCTAAATTACGGGGGCGTAAGCGGACCAACATCAGCTGTCAATCATAGTTGGGGGGGGGTGCAAACACAGACACAAAGACAAACACACACATAAATATATATATAAACGGGCTTCTTTCAGTTTCCCTCAACCAAATCCACTCATATGGCTTTGATCGGCCCGAGGAAAACACTTGCTGCTCAAAGCACCGCGCAGTGGGACTGAACTCGGAACCATGTGGTTGGTAAGCAAGTTTCTTACCATGCAGCCACTCGTGCGCCTTTTTATTATTCTTTTACTTGTTTCAGCCATTTGACTGCAGCCATGCTTTGGTCAGCCCTTGGCTACAGTAGAAGACACTTGCCCAAGGTTTCAAATAGTGGGACTGAACCCAGAACCATGTAGTTGGGAAGCAAGCTTCTTACCACACAGCCACACCTACGCCTGATATATATATATCCACAATGTATTATGTTATTAATGACACCGAGAAGAACTTCCTTTTTCTTCCACTCGCCAAAATGAATAGAGCTTTGATCAGGTGGAATTCATGTCAGCCGATATCCAACGATTATCGGAGGTTTTGACCCTGAACCGTAAAACATCCTCCCGTTGGGGGTCAGCTGAGGTGGCCAAATCACTGCTCATCCTCTTCATCTGGCCTTCAGCTTTACTGCCCTCTCTTGCTCCATATTATATCTATATTATATATATATTATACATGTTATATGTATATTATATATGTTTTATATACATACTTACGTATATACATACATGCACACACACACATACACTACATGTATATATATATATATATATATATATAATATATATATATCTATATATATATATATTATATATATATATATATTAATAAAAGGAATTCCAACCTTGTCTGATTTTCACGTTTTATTTACAATCTTATAATGATATATTATAAGATAATATAATATAATATAATAAAATAAAATAATAGAATGTTAAATGTTCATTCTGATTGAACTAGTACTTTCATGCATTGAATTCTGCAATCTTCAGGTTCATGTAGTAGTGGTGACAGTCATGCTTCACAATTTTTGACTGTCACCACTACTACATGAACCTGAAGATTGCAGAATTTAATGCATGAAAGTACTAGTTCAATCAGAATGAACATTTAACATTCTATTATTTTATTTTATTTTATTTTATTATATTATCTTATATCATTATAAGATTGTAAATAAAACGTGAAAATCAGACAAGGTTGGAATTCCTTTTATTAATATATTCTTCTATACACAATCACACACACCCGTATATATATACTTGTGGGTAGTAAATATATATACATATATATATATATATATATATATATATATATATATATATATATATATATATATATATATATATATATCTAGCAAAAACTGTCCGACGAACGGCAACGGGAAACTCAGAGTAACAGGTTTTGTTGAATTTTCTGCTGCTTTGAATAAAGTATATATATATATATATATATATTATATATATATATATATATAATAAATATTAGGGAATGAATCCAAAATTACAGGGAAAAATCAGATTTAGGGTTAAATCCAATTTTATAGTAAAATATTACATAAATACATACATACATACATACACGCATACATACATACATACATACATATATATATATATATATATATATATATATATATTATATATATATATATATATATATATATATATATATAAACGCCACACAATTTGTGTGTGTGTGTATTTTTGTTGGTGTTACTTCTTTAGCCGCAGGTTCGAGCCCTGGTCAACAAAATTATGTTCAGAAGCGCTCTAGCCATTACTAACCCGTTTTGTATTCATACGTAATGAGTATGTATAAGAGTTTACAGTCTAATAAACCTATTTTGTCAAAAGACTTTAGGATGTGATTTGAGATTTGAGGGAGTTTTTGGCTGCTTCTTATGGCATTTGAAACAACCATCCTCTCGTTGGATTGTAAATAAGACTTTGACGTCATACGAAGCAATGGCACAATACATGAATGTGGGTGTGTGTGTGTTTAAAGGAGGCGAATGAAGTGGGTAGGAAGAGGAAGAGGAAGGAAGTAAGAGAAAGATAAAAGGGTGGGAGGTCGTCTGCGTCAGAGGCGTCTCACAGACGAACGTAGAGATTAACATCGGAGGTGGAGACACCTGTTGTTCAACATTACACACACACACACACACACACACACATGCTCACTGTGTGTTTATGTATATATATCAGTGTGCATATGCGCGCATACACACATGTATGATTAGACACTCATACACATGTATGTGTATGCTCACCAGGCATACACACAAAGGGAAGTGCCGTATCATCTCGCCTTCTTTCGCCAGACACTTCCCACTCCGACAACCGCCTGTTCTTCTCTAAACAACCTCCCTACAATCCATGTCTTTCGGTACAAGAAGAGACACCATTATCATTAAAAGGAGAGGAGGATAAGGAAGGTAAAGAGTGGGATTAGGGGAGATAACTGGTTAACAATTGAGCTTTACAGTATACATATTGATAAGAGGCGAAATCCCTAACCCCACACGTCAGTGTTATTGTTGGGGCTGTAAGGTTATGTGGGGTCATGATAAGGAAGAAAGGGATGTGTGTGTGTGTTATAGACTGACTCTACATACATGAATGCCTCCCCCCTCTCTCTCAGCGCAGGGGTGGCTGTGTGGTAAGAAGCTTGCTTCAAAACCAGATAGTTCCGGGTTCAGTCCCACTGCATAGCACCTTGGGAAAGTGTCTTCTACTATAGCCTTGTGAGTAGATTTGGTTGACAGAAACTGAAAGAAGCCCGTCGTTTATATATGTATATATAACAAGTAGAAAGATATATTTTTCAACGCATAAATACTGATTGAACAGCAAGCATATACAGGATAAAGTCCATTTTAGAGCAGAGAAGATTTGTCAGCGACCAAACCCGAGAGCCTCTGACCGGAAATCAGAGGTGTGTGTGTTCGTTCCTCAGCTGCTGACAAATTCTTCTGCTCTAAACAGGATTTTATCCTAAAAATGCTGTTCTATCAGTATTTACGCGTTGGAAAATATATTTTTCTACTTGTTCTACAATACATTTCAACGCTTCAAAAACAAACTAATGTTTGTTTACATATGACGTAATATATATATATATATATATATATATCTATATATATATATATATATATAATATATATCTATATATATATATATATATATATATAATACATATGTGTGTGTGTGTAAAAAGTAGCACTTCCTTTCTCCAAGCTTAGATTCGAAACCGAATCTAAGGATTCTCGCTGCTCTGAGCCACCACTGACCAAACAGGCACGAATCAAATTTTCTTTGTCCTGTCAAAAAAATGATAAATGGTCTCCTTTTGACCTACGACCTCAGCCATATCAGGTGAAGTTCAAATGGACAGGAGCTGCCCTATTTGGACACAATCTCTTTTGCAGTATGTCTGTCCTTCTAGCTGCCACGGCTGATTATAAATACAGCAGTCAGCAAAGACAGAAAGGACCTGGGACGAAGATAGAGCGCACGAGATAGCCGACCAGTATTTTCTCAGATGAACGACGCACACACAGACACCAAACATATTCAGTTCTACCACATCATATCCACAGATGTACCCTGTTTTTGTTCCTCTCAACTCGTAGCACTTGACAACAAATTAATGTAGTGAAATATTGTGTTTACCAACAGCAAATGCAAGTCCAGTAAATTAATTATTTAAACTATAAATCGATGTCATTCCATTACTTACTTCGAAGGCATCCACGTGCCAATCACCTCTGTTTACCCCCAACACATTCTGATACACCTTTTCTACGACATATGTATGTATTTATTATTTGTGTCTGTGTTTGTCCCTCCACCGTCACTTGACAACCGATGTTGGTATGGTTATGTCCCCATCACTTAGCCATTCGGCAAAAAGAGACAGATAGAATAAATACTAGGCTCACAAAGCATACGTCCTGGGGTCGATCTGTTCGACTAAAGGGGGTGCTCCAGCATGGCTGCAGTCAAATGACTGAAACAAAAGAGTAAAAGAATATATATATATATATATATATATATATATATACATACATACATGGTGGTTGTCTAATCTTTATGCAGAGTTTGACCACCTCCTGTACCTACACTTTAGAACCATCATGGCATCTGATGTGGCTTTTTAAAAGACATCCACATAGATCGCCTATCCGATTTGGACCACCAAGAGCTGCACGGCAGATCAAAACCACTCACGACTGAATGCGTGAACCGAAAGAATAGCTGGAAATTGATCCGAACATTTTTCATCTGATCGATGAAATAAATCAGCATCGTCTTGACACTGGACTTCACTTGACGCTCTTTTTGCGCGGGGGGGGGGGCGTTGTGATACTGAATGCTTTCATTGACTTGATTGCTGCTTTGTTTCCGGGTCGTAGCCATAGCAAAAGCTTTGATTACCAGTGATGACCCTCTAAAAAGGTTCGGATCAATTTCCAGCTATTCTTTCTGTTCAAAAATTCAGTCGTGACTGCCTTTGATCTTCCGTAAACAAGCGAGGAACAAATTTTGCTGCAACTTTTTTCATTCGCAATTCTTCGCTCAAAATTCGTTGGAAGGATCTCCAAGACACACACCAGTCATATCAACAGGTTCGTCAATTATTCGACGACGCTACTTCAAGATCAGTTCATGAATTTTCGTGATGTTTTCATTTGTTCGGGAGGTCGACGGCCGTCCCGAACGAGGCTGGTCGTCATGCAAAAACTGACCATTCCTAAAGGGTGGGAACCACTCGTAAACTTGTGTTTTGCTCGTGGCAGCGTCCTTGTAAACTGTTTGAAGCATGATAATTGTTTCGGCGCACGCGCGTACGCATGTATGTATGTATGTATGTATGTATGTATGTATGTATGTATGTATGTATGTATGTATGTATGTATGTATGTGCTTAAAAGCTGTCTTCGTATTGATGGTGTTCCGCGTTCAGTCGCACTTCACGGCACCTTCTACCAAGTCCTCGGGTAGCTTCAATTCTTGTGAAGGAAATTCGATAGACGGAACCTGTTTAAAAGGTCGGGTGGAATGCCATCCATAATCAAGCGTCTTCAAACTACGCCGATTCTGCTTCCAGAATTACGTCAAGAATTGTCGGCAGAACACTGAGACACTTGCACTCCGTCACTCTGTATTTGTGATGTATTCTACTCTGTTATTGGCATCACTCATAAAGCGTGGCTATGCTGAATACTGGGTCATTGTTTCGATCTCTGGTGCTTGGCTTGAAGGATGAATTAAGCGCGTTAAAGGATGTCCATAAACACTACTAGGTATTACACCCCTTCCTTCAGCCACCAAATATGGTAAACAGAAATTAGGAATTGGTCTTGCTGAACAGTTCACGAATTGAACCTGTGGCCCTATGATCGTAAGCCTTCCATCCCTGACCACTAGGCCTCGTGGCCTTCATGCAGCCGCCCAATGGCTAAACAAAGTAAAAAAGAGGTTCACTAAAGTCAGTCTGTCTTTACTCAGCTGGTTTCTTGGGATTGAACAAATGGTTTCTCCGAAGAATTTTGGAGAAAATCTGAGTTGAAATATTTAAAAACCAACTTTAAAACGAACGGTTTTATATGAGAAGAACAGGAACGGGTTCAGGTGGATGTTTTACGTATCGCTAAATTAGAGGTGCAAGACCAAGTCTGCTGATCGTTTTCGGAATTTGTGTGACTACTGGAATTAAGTGAGGAAGTTGCCCTAAAAGCAATGACATGTTCTGAACCAGAGCTTCCAAGAGAAATCTTGGAATGGTAGAAGTAGAACTTTTTTTTTAGAATGGTGGAGGCTTTGACAATTCAAAAGGTATTTGAGTTTCTCTGTGGTGAAAGAGAAGGAGGGTTTCCACCAGATCTTCACAAATCCTTTTGTGGTTCTCCAGATACCAAAACGATATTCTGGTTGACCCCTCCCACCTCTTATCGTCCCTACTCCGAACACTTGCCAGAGAATGGGTTCTGCTTAAGATCCTCCATGGAATTGGTGATAGTGTGGTGATGGTGGTGATGGTCCTGTTTAACAGGATATGGTCGAAAGAGTTTCAAACCCACCCACAAAAATAAAGAAAACAAGGACAAACATCTCCCCACACATTTTATAAACGAAGAATTTTTGCAGACCTCAAAAAAGCCAAATATCTTTAATTGCCATCTGACCTAGCTTCTTTTTATACTTCGCCTCTTGAGTACCCTTGGTCATTAATTTACTACTTAAATTATGAATATATATATGTACAAACATCATCATCATGATATGAATGACCGCAAAGCTCACTGACCAGTTCACATCTCTGAACAACAAACAATCTTTTTTAAAAAATTTGATATTTCTCCCAAAGCTATTTCGCCTTAAATTTCTTTTTGAGAATGTTGATATTTTTACTTACTGTGGTTCATCGTATTTTGGTACGTGTGTGTGTGTGTGTGTGTGTGTGTGTGTGTGTGTGTGTGTGTGTGCGTGAGAGAGAGAGAGAGAGAGAGAGAGAGAGAGAGAGAGAGAGAGAGAGAGAGAGGGGGTGTAAAAGAGTAAGAGAGGCAGAGAAAATCGCTGTTTATAT